>NC_091939.1:31906628-32209961 GCF_041260155.1 Ptychodera flava | reverse complement strand
TGGTACCCTTCCTTTCCCTCATGACCAACTCCCAAAATATCAAAAGTGATCCCACAACAATAACTTCAAGGTGCCTCAAAAACCCAAATAATAGAAATCTACATGCCATCAGCTGATTTACCTCATTCTTGCTACCAGTCTAGCCGTGTTCAGCGTGGGAATGACAGACGAAGCGTCCGGATCATTGAGTGGGAACTCCTCCAGGAAAGGGAACTGTTCAAGTGAGGTATCTGTGGTACTGGACGTGATAGGGTATTCCTCAATGGAGGCATCAGCCGTGGGGGTTATGTTGTCTGTGCGTCGGGTAAGTTCTCTGTCACTGGTGTCGTTCTCCTCACTGTCGCTGCTACTCTCACCTGAAGGAGAAGTGAAAATTCAAGTTTAATCCTTCCAACAGGAGGTCAATGCAAAAACCATATTATTATTTCTACACCAAAAAGTAATAAAAATATTATCAAAAGTTACAAATGTTGTCCCTTTCATAATTAAGATGTTAACAACAACCTTACTGATGAATGACTGCATTAACCTTTTGAGAATAATGCAGACAATTTTTCTAATTCCAGACAATTTTGTCAAAATGTTCCCAACATTTTGATCAAAACCTGTAGCCAATAGAAACTTATGTCCTTTTGGTCCAAAATTAGTAAAAAAATTACCGGAAAATTTGTAAAAATTTGTAAAATGTTGTGATAATATTTTGGTGGGAAAAATTACAGCACTCAAAGGGTTAATGTCACTGTGAATATTCTTGTCAAACAGCAAATCCCTCTTTATTTGATATGCCTTCTAAACACAACCAGTAATTAAGTCACCTACCACAAACAGGATGATCTCCGATAGTATTACTGATGCCATCCTCCGTTGCAGGAACAGTCTTCTGTTTTGCATCTTGCTCCTCAGCCTTGGCATTGGCTACAGACAGTCTAAGAGACAGTGGGCTAGAACTGTCTAGTGAAAGATTTGACCTCAGTGAGCCAAGACGATGATTTGGTAATTCCCCAGCACTTCTTGAACTGCACACAGCATCTAAGGCTGGTCTGAAACTGCTGTTGCTGCTGCTATTGGACTGAAAGCTGCTACCCCTGTCAACTGAATGGGTTGTAACATACACAAACAGCGTTAATTAAATGATGCAAATTTGTGATAAAGATTTTTTCCACACTTTCTCTCAGAACAATTCTCTGAAAATATTCAGTGTACTTATTCATTCATCTAAGACATGGGGCCCCCTGTTTCGTCAAAAGGTATGTCTTAACACATTGCCACTATCACACATTGAGTCCAGGAAGAATTGATTAAAAGATTGCGAGCACACATGCTGGGGCGCACATTGCCAGAAATTGCAGTTCGTTTGATGTCTTCTAGAGGTGATACCACTGTAATTTTTTATAATTTGGCATAAAAGAACAAAGAAAAGCGTTTCATAAGACTGCTGCTCTTTTCCGACCATGATGACTCATACAACACATACCCTGATGTCAGGGAAAGTGGTGTTCAACCCAAATTCCCTGTAAACAGGTCCACACTCACCACTGAAAATAATAGGTTCAGGCCAAACCACGGTGTTGAAAAGGTTAAAAGACACTGTGTATAAAAGCATACCTAAGTCAGACTCTGAGAATGAAATGCCAGGAGTCGTCCCAGTGGCCACCTCACCAGCTAGAGCATTGGCCGTAGCTGTCACCTCAGCCATCTGATCTTGGATATGTTGTAACATACTGTCAGCTGACAGTGTTGGTAACTGACGTTTCTTCTTCTTGTCTCTCCTCCCTGGTAAAGACATTACATAATTTCAGTATTGCCTGTTACTGCTTACATGCCACAAACAGGACTGAGAACCACTTGCAATTTACGACAGAGGAAAACAGAGATATGAGGTAGCAGATACAGATGTGTGAAAAACATTGCAATACTCTTCAGAATTGAAATGGTATGACTCTACTGCTCATACGCTGAATACATAATATCAAATGCCAGAAAATACAAAACTTTATTGTTCTAAGTCCACATTATTCATATCAGGATGATAAAGCCTACATGATTTTTAAGTAATGTTCAATTCCATATATTTCACTTATTGGCGTCTTTGTGTTTTCAGTCCTATATACATGTCCTTGCCCACATATTTGGCATGTGTATGCGGTGTTACTATTGTATAAAGTTATTTTAACACTCACGCCTGATTAGTACTAATCCCGTCAGACAGTATCATTTCCCTATCTACCAATTAAGCCATACAAAAGTTTTCTTGAGCCAAATCTATACGTGTTTTCACTTACTTAGCATGGTATATTATAGTTGGTTTGGACAGTAAAATCATGTTTATAGTATCTGACTATTGGGGTCTTTCAATTGTTCAAGTCTTTGTTATGTTACGCATGCCTCACTGATTTTAATCAACTTGACCTGATGGTGAAATATGAACTTGGCAGGATAAGGGTGAAACCACAAATTTTTAAACGGGGTGAAATCTTCAGGGATGTCCCTGACATGATGAGGTGGTGACGTACTGAATGTATACAATCAACAAACTGGTCTTATAAAGCCATGTATGAGTGTGAGACTACTCACAGCATCAAGAGACTGACATAGGGAATATGTTCACTCTACATACCTGAAAACGCTGATGGCCTAGAGTGGAAACTCCACCTGTCATCAGCTGTTGATCTGTCTTGTAAATCCAACAGCTGTAGCAACATCAGTTCATCCGCATGTGCCTGGCTACTGTACCCAACAGCGCCCTCTAGGAGTATGTTTGAAGTGTCACCACCACCTGTGCCAGCACTACCAATGGGCATGTCTAACGTAGCACTTACCATATCCCAGGGTTGTAGAACACTATTCTCAACATCATTATCACCAGACCTATAATATAGATGACAATGTGAGGTAAGATTTGGGGGAAGACAGGTAACTTCAAACATTTTACAGTACAGCTTGAAGAAGAATGTGGCCTTTTGAATCTTTATTGCTAAGATTTGGATGTGTACACTGCCACTCATTTGGGCCCCACATTAAACAAATCCATAAAACTAACAGCAATCCTTGTTGAAAATTACATTAAAAATGAATATTTAAAACTGATCATCAGAGAATCCATTTATCCCTTTCTCCTGTTGAATACATTTAGTAATTCTGAACAATTCATTTCTTGAGAATATTCCCTTCTGTGTCAACTAAATTGAATAAACACAATAATTTTTTCATGTTTTCTTAGGTGAGCTTAGAAATGTTGGACTCTGATGAAATGATTGATAGCAAACAGAAATATAACACCCTTATTGAACTCAACACAAAGCCTGACAGCAGGTCTATGAATATTCATGCAATTCCTGGAGTTCACACTTTACAGATTTTTTGTCATCATGTGCAAAAGAGAAAATTTGCGGCAGACACTGCGACGCACCCGGCAGTAAAATCAACCCTTTGCTTATGAGAATTCTCACTACAATAGAGATCATGATCACATGAGGACAAAGATACATCACTTACATTGTTTCCTCATCGACATCATTTTCATCATTGCTATCCGTAGATGTCTCTGTGCTATCGCTGCTATCATCCTGTCTCTCTTCACACTCATCATCACTCAACTGTTGAAGGAGTTCAAAGAAGACATAATCCAGACAGATTCCCTTGCGATTCTGAAGGCAGAGTCTACCATGCATATCTTATAACAAATATCTTGTTCAATTCAGATGCAATGAATATTTCATGGGCTGTCTTCAATCATTTTGTTTTTGAAAAAAATTCCTGTCTATTGAGGAATATCTGATGTTTGCACAAGATAGTGTTAAAGAAAATATTTGCAAATATATCAGTGGATGTGCATTCATTGAAAAGAAAAACCCAAGCAGACATATGAAATCTTCTTGCATGTACGTGATAGCGTCAAATATGGACACAATTCATGTACAAAGCTAGGTGTATGAATCATAATGCATCAACATATCCTGCATGTATAATGAATTGCTACAGAAGAAAGGAAAAAGACATTTACATGTAAACCAGCAGCCACACGATGTGAGGCATGTTGTGTGCAAAGACCGAGGTACTCAAATCATGATCAGTATCATTTTCAATATTATTGACAATTGAAATGTGTTCAGAAGTTCAGAGTTCACTGTCATGACACACGTTATGAAGTCATCAAATTGTTTCTCTATTTTTGAAATGCAGCATTTTCCGTATTAGGCAGATGCTAAACTTTTGACCGAATCATCTTCAACCTATTACAGTTATGCTCAACGGAAAGTAGACATGAGATTAAATGATACCTTACTCAATTACTAATTTACATCAGACACTTTATTTCTAAAACTACACTAGTACCTCACAATATTGCTTGCGAGCGGCAAGTTCTCGAAGACAAGAATAACAAATACCAGTGACTGAATGATTCCTTAACATAACAGTCGCTTGCCTGCTTCTCTGCGACATGAGTGCCTTATCTCTTTCCACTGGTTTATTGCCGTAATCTTATACCACGATACTAATTACACAGCGACAAAAAGACAACTGTAAGTTGGCTGAAGCATGAAGTAACATATATGCCTCTCAAAGAGATATATAAAAGGCAAATAATGAAACATCTTCATCATTCATGAATCAAAGTTTTGTCTGAAAAGCTCTTGCAAAGATATCTTGAGACAGACAATAATTATATGGTTTCTCTGGTTTGGCGAGTAAATCTTGTAGAGGATTATACAAATCTGTAATTGACCCTCATCAATTTTGAGCCATTGAATAACAGATAGACAAAGTCTCATTTGATTGGATACAATAAACACAAAACGTTAAACATCCCAATCAAATGTACTTGGAAGAGTATGCATGAGAATAGTTGCACCACTGTTTGACTGCTAGAAGAGACACACAGAACAGTGGACACATAGACAGTATTTCACATTAATCATCAGTAGCTTAGGTAATTGTAAAGTTGGCGATATGGTA
Organism: Ptychodera flava; assembly: GCF_041260155.1. NCBI lineage: Eukaryota > Metazoa > Hemichordata > Enteropneusta > Ptychoderidae > Ptychodera > Ptychodera flava. The sequence goes on along the minus strand of NC_091939.1, from coordinate 32,205,005 downwards.
CATAGCTAGAGACCCCATGCGTGATAACATGCCAAATTAAGTCAGTTTTATCCAAATGTTTTTGTCCACACTTATCTTCACTCTAGCACAAATTACAGAGTGGCAGTTGATTGTAACATTTTCACCACCATGGTTTGGCAAAATACCCATTGTTATCAATCGTAAGTGTGGACCTGTTTTACAAAGAATTAGGGGGGGTTAGGTCGAGGCATTTTCATACAAAGAATTAGGGGTAATCTGTTTAAGGCATTTTAGTGTCAAAGAAAATGAAAATTGGCAAAAGCAGAAGTCATGATTTTAAAGATTGAAAAATCCAATCTACTTGACACTTACTGAGCAGTGTCTCAACAATGTCGGCCGGTCTACCCGGCAATGACGTTCATTTCAGCAAGAACTACAGTTGTCTTTTTGTCGCTGTGTAATTAGTATCGTGGTATAAGATTACGGCAATAAACCAGTGGAAAGAGATAAGGCACTCATGTCGGCAGAGAAGCAGGCAAGCGACTGTTATGTTAAGGAATCATTTAGGTCTGGTATTTGTTATTCTTGTCTTTGAGAACTTGCCGCTCGCAAGCAATATTGTGAGGTACTAGTGTAGTTTTAGAAATAAAGTGTCTGATGTAAATTAGTATTGAGTAAGGTATCATTTAATCTCATCGTCTACTTTCCGTTGAGCATAACTGATTAAATATTCAATAGAGAGAGCAGAATTATAATAAGGGGGTATACTCACCCTGTGTTCTTCTATTTGATCCCTTGATGTGTTCAGATTGGCGTCAACAGTGTTTGGTGGCCTGGCTCGGATTGGTTTGGGTTTTATGATTGGGTGTTTGGAAATCTCTCCTCCACTGCATGGCTCCTTCTCAATCAGGGTCATTTGACTCTCTGTCAAACCAAGCACATAAGTAAGCTACTCCTGGACATCACACTCAAGCAACTTCAACGATTTTAATTGGTTATGTCATTTGCAGACTATCCAAATATTTTTTTCCAATCTTGTTTCAAACTTTGACAAAGACCGAGCATAAATAAGAATAACTGCTGGGGCAATTTGCCTCCTGGACGCTTACCTTTTTTTCAGTCTGAACATTTTGTTTTTTCTTCGGTCTCATCAGAACAAGATTCCTTTACATTGTGGCATTAATAATTTATGATTTACTTTGCCCAAGGTAGTGACTTTAGAATTACACAACATGCAAATGCAGTAGTCTGTGCACTCACCTGGGGAAAGGCCTTTGCCCTTTTGTCTGGATATTTCAATTGCAACACGCTGTTGAAGAGAATGGATCAAGGTTATGGGAATAGTAGGAATGGAATGTTGGAATGTTCCCATTTACACAGATCAGAATCCTTACACATACACAGGCAAACACAAAAACATACAGTGCAATGTTGAAAACACAAATGACTCATACATTCTGTCTGCATCTCTCCCCAATCCTTCTAGCTCATTCACACTGACACACAAAGTGAAGCGAAACTGACGGTAACCATCATGATTTCATAATTAAAATTTGTTTTCAAATATATACCAGTGATATACTGACATGTTCATCATACTTCCGTTTGTTGTCATCATCATTATCACCATGACCACCATGATGAACATCACCACTAACATCAGCATCATTGACAACAGAATGTATAAGATTTATTCTGCAGATACATACCTCTTTAAGGTCATTGATCTGAGACACAAACTGCCTCTGTGCAGACTCCAGCTGGTTGATGTACCACAGCTGATCCCTGGTCTTCTGGTAGAATGTTGGCGGTCTCACTTGGAATTGTAAAATCAACGTGTCATCTCTGAGGTATCCCTCGCTTGACAGCAGATCGAGACGGAAGAATCGGTTGTAGCCCCAGCACTCCCCGACTTCAAAATCTGAGGCGAACTCTCGCACAATGTTTTTACTGTTGTCTGGTGAGGCTTGGTGGACCATTTCAACCCTGTACTCATATCTATAAATCAAACATGAACACAGATCGTCATGAATGGGAATACAAAGGCCTTGGGAGGAGAAACTAGTTCTGGATACTTTTGCAGCTTATGCATAACAACTATAGCAATGGCAGATTTTAAGGCAAGTACAGCAAGTAAATCTATGCAAGATGTGAATTTTCCCTTTGCTTTGCAGAGAACAAACGGTTCACGAAAAAGTAACTTTCACTGCAATATAAACATGAATAATTGAATTTTGCCAACATTTCTATATCAGTTGTCAAAATCCTACACTGGAACTTATGGATGTTGATCTGGGTACACCTATTCTGAGCAATGAGACACTGAGTGATTTTATGCTGGAATATGCATTTATTTATTATTAAATTGGTAAACCCTGCAACATTCTCATCTTACATAATAACTTGAGTACAAAGACAATTTTCAAGACTGAGGGGACCGGGACATATTTGTCAAGTTTATTTTGTGCTGATGGAATAGCTTTCCTGTCAAATAAAATCCCTATGGGCTATCATCTTTCAGAGTGACACAGTTACACAAGACACTAAATTCTTCCCGGAATGGCAAAATACCCAGTACAAAGAAACTGCTGACAGATCAACACAAAAAGTCTTAAGGCAACATTGTCTAGGCGATTCTTTCATTGAAAGGATCGAGCTAGAAGTAAGAAGGAACTTCTGAAAATGAGATGTGTTGAGACGGAAACAACTTACTTGGAAGTCTCTGGTAATCCTGCTGACAGCTCTAAGAAGACGGAAAGGTAATTACCCCTAACGACTCCATTACCATCCTGGATAAAAAGAGCAAAGCACATTAAAGCTTGATTTGACGAGACTCAGTGAAAACAACCGGTGCACTTTTCTTGTGTGTGTAAGATTATGTAACCAGTACAAAGAAGTGGTTAATTTGTGGTTAACCGATACAAACAGAATTTCTTTGACTACCCAAGGCTACAGTCTTTACCAAAACATTGCTGTTCACAGAGTACTTCTGCATAAAGTGATTCCTATGCATTACAACTGTAAACAGCTTTTTTCCTTTGCAAAAACAGCACTGTAAGTCTCTTGAATACACTTCAAATTTTTGTATCTTTTGGCCTACAGAACAAGATTTCTTAAATCTATACATCAGTCGTTAGTTTTGAGGCTACTCTTAAAAGTCCTGAATTAATCTTAAGAAGCCGCATACTTTCATGAAAAAGTTGAAGATTACTTACAGGATAAACTTTAAGTCTCCAGCTAAGTCCTGACACATTTAATGGAGGGCTGTATACTGGGTCAGCTTTGGCTTGCATTGAACTAGACACAAAGAGGACAACACGATTTATCATTTAAATCCTTTTTTTCCCCTCCATGGAGATTAACTTTTCATTTTAACTTTTCATATATATATCTACCATGTGACATTTGCTTGAAGTAAATCCAACACATGATGAATATGCAATTAAACCTACCCCCAACTCTAAATTTCATTTTGTACGTCATTTGCTCAATGTCCAACAATACTCTGAATTTCCATTTGTCTTGAGCAGAAAACAAGTGTCAAGCAAAATTTGACTTTTCAAAAAAGAATTTATTTCTTTCACTTTGCTTAGACGAAGCTAACTATTCTCAGTAATCATAAAACAATGAAAGACCACAGATTTTTACCAAAACTACTGAGGTAATGTTCGGTCCTGGATGTTCAATTTACACTATGTACAATTCATTTGAGAAGCCTTGAAGCAATTTACATCCAAATACAGCATCTAATCAATGAAGTTCACCTATCTCTGGCCATGATGGCTGTCATGAATGACCTTTTATAAATCGTCATAAAATACATCAATGAGGTTCAAAAAATGCAAGGATTCTTGTCAGTGACATGTTTTCATTCATTATTTGCAAGGTCATTCAGAGTTCACCCTTTCATAGCCAGTACAAGTCAAGTGTAATCAACAGATCTCAACATGAGGAATTTATTCTTACCTGAAATTTGACATCACAAACCTACTGTTGTCATACGCTGGTACCAACTCACTGAAATGAAAATAGAAAGGACTTTACTTTTTAATTAATATGAGGTACTACATTTGCCAATACCAAGCAGTTGCTGATTAAAATTATAATTAAACACCAGAGATGAGACAGATGGAAATCCTTATCCTTCAAATCTGTAACATTGTCCAGTTACATGTAATGTTGATCACGGTTTACAGTCTCTCACTGTAAAATTTGGTGATGTTTCTGTAAATCTAATGACAAATGAATCTTTTTCTCATAATTTTCTCTTTGATGAACATAATGAAATCTATTTGTTCATTTCCCATTGTTGAACTAAAAGAAAAGTGAAAATTTATCCCATTTCTTCCATGATAAAATTCAACAACTTCTAGATTAAATTCAGTTGAAAGCATCTCAGATTCCGATGAACTGAGAGTTCACACGACCTCCAACAGGTATGATTTCATGTGATATGTCACCATCCTGAAAGTCTATCTGATGTCTAAAAATCATTGAATATTTTTTAAAATATGAAAATATCAACGAATATACTTGTTTTGAACTTGAATTTGCAATATTTCTGTCATCTTGAGCACATTCATTTGTGATAATAGTAAACTAATGGATTAATTAATATAGATATCAATAATAGCAGCAAAATAATTTTGATTTCAGTGAATTGTCTTACAAGATATAAACACTTTGTAAAAAATTAACTTTCACTAAAGAAATCTTTAATAAGGAAATACAGTAAGATTAAAATGTAGAAGATAAGAACATTTTAGTATCAACTTATTCTTCTATTCATTTACTTTAACATTTTATAGAGGTATGCCATATTTCCGTACTGAGACCTGGCCCTGTAGATAAGCCTACATACCGGTACTATCACTACAGTACATTGGCATGCTTTTCTCATGACTTTTATTTCGGAGAAGAATAGAATAGAAAGCTGTTACCTTCATTTTTACAACACTTTTGCTGAGATACATACCAAGTAAAATTAGATGATTTTTTTTTTCTGTCTGCTTGGTTTTCATATGTGGTGAAAGAAGACAGCTTTTGAAGAAATCAACACTTCGTAATTTGTATCACTTTCCGTAGTGTTTTGCATGCAAAATAAACCCTGCATCCAAATAGCAGGATACAACCAGGCAACCATACACTATGACTCATCCAACAGCCTATACTGTCTGTATCACAGGTATCACTTTCAAGGGAAATCCTAGAAGGCAGAACATTTCCACTGACCTTGTGAAATCAGCAGGCACTGGGGCGGTCACAAAGGAAGCCATAGGTTTTCTGTGCACTTGGGTGAACATCTGGAGCAGTTCACTGCTTTTGCTGATCAGTTCACTCTTTGTACAGGATCTCAGCTGCAGTTCGACTTCTTGAAGGAGTGATTCTAACAACTCAGTCTCATGGACAAGTTGATTCTTTTGTCCTGTTTGTGAGAGCAAGAACTTGATGAACAAGTCATCGTTGATGACACAGTCCCCACTTGTTAATCGGTATTTTGATTACAGGTCCTCAAAGAGGATAGAGTCCTCTTCATTAGGTCTGTGATAAAAATACTTTTGAATGAATTCGCTTGATACATGTCAGAGTTATGGTTCAGGACATGAAAAAAATCGTAACAAAATGGTCGCACAGCGGCCATATTGGATCGCATCACAAAAAAATTGATGTGCATAGCTATGACATTGGTCGATGTCCTTGTACCAACTTTGAATAAAATTGGTCAAAACATGCGGATATGCCTGAGAAATGGCTCTGTACATGAAAAAATCGTAATAAAATGGCCGCCTGGCGGCCATATTGGATCTTATCACAAAACAGATTGACGTGCATATGTATGACATAGGTCAATGTCCTTGTACCAACTTTGAATAAAATTAGTTGAGATATGCCTGAGTTATGGCTCTGTACATGAAAATCGTAATAAAATGGCCGCACAGCGACCATTTTGGATCGTATCACAAAACAAATTGCCGTGCACAGCTATGACATTTGTCAATAAGCTTGTACCAACTTTGAATAAAATCGGTTGAAACGTGCCTGATTATGGCTCTGTACATGAAAAAATCGTAATAAAATGGCCGCCTGGCGGCCATATTGGATCTTATCACAAAACAAATTGACATGCATATCTATGACATTGGTCAATGTCCTTGTACCAACTCTGAATAAAATTGGTCAAAACATGCCTGAGTAATGGCTCTGTACATGAAAAAATCATAATAAAATGCCACACGGCGGCCATATTGGATCGTATCACAAAACAAATTGACATGCATATCTATGACATTGGTCAATGTCCTTGTACCAACTCTGAATAAAATCGGTCAAAACATGCCTGAGTAATGGCTCTGTACATGAAAAAATCGTAATAAAATGGCCGCCTGGCGGCCATATTGGATCATATCACAAAACAAATTTATGTGCATATCTATGACATTGGTCAATGTCCTTGTACCAACTCTGAATAAAATCGGTCGAAACATGCCTGAGTAATGGCTCTGTACATGAAAAAATCGTAATAAAATGGCCGCCTGGCGGCCATATTGGATCGTATCACAAAACAAATTGACGTGCATCTGTATGACATTGGTCAATGTCCTTGTACCAACTTTGAATAAAATCGGTTGGAACATGCCTGAGTTATGGCTCTGTACATGAAAAAATCGTAATAAAATGGCCGCCTAGCGGCCATATTGGATCGTATCACAAAACAAATTGATGAGCATCTGTATGCCATATAAAGTAATCCTTGTATCAAGTTTGAATGAAATTGCTCCAGGCATCTCAGAGATATCTGCGTGAACGGACGGACGCACGCACGCACGCACGGACGGACGCACGCACGCACGCACGGACATGACCAAACCTATAAGTCCCCCCCCGGACGGTGTCCGTGGGGACTAAATACTACCACTGAAATCACTGTGAGCAGTTTAAACCTTTCACCCCCAGTTCCCTGTATACAGGTCCAAGATCACCATTGATAACAATGGGTTTGGGTGGAACCATGGTGGTGAAAGGGTTAAAACTACTCTGACTGGACAAGTGTACTGTGCTAAAAATGTAACTCGCATGTAACCGTTTACAACCTATGTATTAGTTAAAGGACTATAGTACTGTAACTTTTGAGAATTTTTGCACTATTTTTGTATTTTAATGTAAATTGCAGTTTCTTGTACCACTCACCTAAGCATGTTGTGAGTTTGTCAACTCACTCTGTACAGATGGTATGGACTGATTATTATTGTTCAAAAGTGAATTCTGGTCCGCACTAGAATTCAAATGTGAACAATAACAGTGCATTTTACATGTAGTAGTGCTGTGTTGACAAGCTAAATATTAGGAGTTTCAACATGCTTTGGAGAGCAGAACAAGAATATGCAAGTGACAGACACAAAAACAGTGAAAAAATTATCAACAATTACACCTAAAGCCCCTCAATGTACTGGCAAAATCCTCAGAGTATTTTTGAGCTTGATAAAATTTTAACAGCAAGTACTGCCACAGTTTAAAATTGTCCTTCCCTTTTTCTAAAGCTAGCATAACATGTCAAACAAATGATTCCTGACTACCCTATAAATTTAATACTTATTAGTCCAATTCACTGACAACTGCCTCCTCTCCCTCTTGTTAATGCTAAAATCCCTGCAACCAAACCCATATGGCACCTTTCATAGGATGTTCATGCTCTACATCCCCTTACTATGTCTTTAAATGAAATAGCTATTGGTAAAGGGCAGCTACATCCTTGAAAGATAAACATATTGTCTGTTGCAAGTCTATGATATCAGACACTACAGCTGCACCCTGCAATGTAACACAGTCAGTTTTGAAACTATCTTGCAATGGTACCAAATTTTGTAATAACCCATGTAAACAGTACATAAAACATCCTGAACTTCACATGTTTCTTGAGAATAATCACTTCACCACTATTCAGATACATTGACCAAGACATTTAATCCACCTTTCAACGTAACAGTTACTTTTCTCCCTCATATTGACTAACACTGGATGTTTGTCCAGCCAAGGAAAAACCTTTTTTACCATCTTTTACGCTGGACAGTATACAGTCACATTAATACACCACTGCTATACATTGTCCTATCACTACTATGGCTACAGTTACAGGGTGAAACTAAATCCTGACTTGCGAATGTTTTAGCCAAAGTTGGAAAAGCTAGGAACATATTACTGTGCATGCTGTCCCCTGTTGTCGCTGTATTTGATACAGTGACGGGAACCTTGATCAAGCAAACTACAGACTGGGCCACACCTGTACTACATCTCTTGTGAATTACCGAGCATTAGACTTACCCATCAACGTCACTAGCTTGGATTTGAGTTGTGTTTCTAGTCTGGCAATCATCATCTCCACTGCATTACGGATTTCTCTCACCCTCTCATCCTTGGCAGTCCTCACACTCTCAACATTGCGTTCCTATGAATGGTTTCAAAAGACAATACTTGTATGTCAAAGGCTGTATTCCTTCACAATAATTATGAACTTTTTACAGTCTACAAACAATATGTTTACTATCACAGAAAAATATTTTTACTTCAGGCTGTAAATAGATCAGTGGGCAATAAGACAATCGTAACTTAGTTAGACTATTTCTCAATTGAGATACGGGTTTGGCAAAATTTTAAATTGAACAGTGCAGACTAATAGCTAGCATATTATTAGCTGTATCTTCTTAGGTACAGTTTCCCTTGCTTTACTTGACGGTGATGACTTACATTACCGGTATGTAAGTGGATACCCTACTAAGAGCAGCGATTAGTGGATGATGAAAGAAGATCCTATACCGTAATTTCTTTAAAACTGAATACTTGGTATAATGGTAAAATATGATCTCAATTTTGCTATGTTTACATTATTTCGATAAAAAATATCTATTTACTTTCCATGCAACCCTGATAGAGGTATCATCCATCAATTTCATAAGCTAAAGGACCAACTTAAATGACACCATTGGATATTTTAAGCAGACACTGAAACTAAACAGTTGAGCTCTAGCTCCATCTATCTAGTTTTTCATTCTCGATTGTTTACTGAATGTAAATCTTACCACTTCCTGGACTAGACTAATGAGTTCCATCAATCTCCTCCTGAGGGCGGTCACTTCCTCTGACACCTGTGTAACATGCTGCTCATACACCTCTTCCAAGGGTTTAAATGAGTGTCCGGAATGTTGCTGCAAATATCGGGAGAAATGCCATTCATACTCTGTACGTCTGCAGTTATTACATGTACACAATAACTTATGAAATCAATCATGACAAACAGCAAAGACTCCGAGACATCTGTTAGAGGTAACTACTGCTGGCAAATTTTTTTTGTGACACCCACACATATTTGTAGTTAATAGTTATTAATCACGTTTGCCCCTGTATACCGATGTGCTAGGAAGAAGACAATAATTTTTGTGTTCCTGCTGCTATTGTTGATGTTTACTTAATTTTCGCCCATGCTGAAATTTGGCATATTGTTGCAAGATATTGGAAAATGGCACTTTTACTGCCATAGAATATGTAATGTAAACATTGCTGATCTATTAAAACACCTAATTTGCTAGATGGATTATTATTTGATGACAATATTTGACATAGAAAGCCTCTTCTAATAGGACACCTCTGTTAAGTTTTGCCTCACTGCATGTTTAGTATTGTATATGCTGTATGTAGGGAGTAGCAATTAGGGATGTTATGTACAAAAAAGAAATAAAATTGTGCGTTGACTTGTGATATAGTATTAAAACTGTTCTAAAACATGATAACTTGTATACCATTACTTGTTTGGAATAATGTAGACATGTGTTCCTTAAAAGGCTGAACATATATTTTATCATTTAAACTATTTGCATCAACACAGTACAGTACAGGGTCCATTCACACAAAGTCACTTAAAAAGGAGCGACTTTTAAGGATTTTTTCAGCAATATTCAAGGATCATTTTTCCATCCAAAATGCCATTTTCAAGATATCATTTTGGAAATATATCATATTTATATATCACTTTACTTATCAAGACAGAATATATTCAATTTCATTTTCAAGGACTTTTCCAGCACCTTCCGGGAAGCTTTAAAATTTAAGGACTTTCAAGGACTTCGGGTGCCTATGGACCCGGCTAGTATATGATGCATTTTGCTCTCCTCTGAAATTTCAGCCATTAAGTTCAAATGACAGGTAACACACTCCATCTTTTCTTATCTGAATTTGTGGCAGGATCCAATTTTTTACCGGAGGTAAAGTTGGACATCAACAAGAGAAAACTATGGCCATGAGGTACATTGGTGTAGAAATATCGCAACTCAGTGACTGAAAACAGAGTATCTGGTAACTCACCATTCCACCCCACAGTGCACACTGATGGCAGATGCATTTCCTGCAGGTCCAGCAATACACACTGAGTTTCTCCTGATGCACTTCACATCTGGAATAGGGAAAAACTGGATCAGTAGATCTTTAAGACTGAAACAGAGTCAGTAACTAAGACGTTTGCTCGCCTGGATACCAGTGCAGATGTTTGTTCAATTAGGGAAAGGGCTGACTCAACCATGTATGAAATTAGGCACAACCACATCCTTGTTCATGGGGTTAAAGGTCTTGTGTACCGGGCTCTCATAATATGTTTGGATAGAAATATGTATGGGGAATTAAGAGATATACGGGAACAGGGTGACCTTGTGTGAAAAAAGAATAGTGTTTGGGTTATGCTAAAACAAAGACATATGGATACAATGAATCACTAACAGTTTTTTTTTCAGCTATCCATTTTCTAATTCCCTGGCATTACCCTTTCTGTCAGTGATATTCCAGTATTTATCTGTATACACTGGGACAATCATCCAATATTCTTCATTCTTGAGATCATGTGGTTCATTTTTAAACTCAAAATTCAATATTACTTACAAGATGGCATGGTTTTCAATCACATGGAGGTACACATAATTTTCTATGTTAAGAAACAATCATCAGTAGTTAGTTATCCATGGAGGAATCTGCCTCCCTACCCAAACAGACATCCCACCAAATATGTATGTATTGAATACATGTACATTAATAATTGGTGACATTCTATGGGTGTGGGGACAAGGTTGGGCATTTTCAAAACACAGACAGCTTAATTGATAAAATTACTGAAGCTTGACTGTTACAAAACAGCGCTATGTGGTTTGACCCTATTGCTTTCCTAGGTATCAATGTATCAGAAGTAATGTAGGACACTGGAAGACTATGAATGAAGTCAAGGAATGCCCACTGTGTGCAGAAACAGCCATACCACTACCAGGACAAACTTGCAATTATTAGAACAAGAGTCTGCCATGAAATCATCCAAAATGAAGGTATTGAATCAAAAATGGTTTAGCATTTATAACTCTCAGAAATTCATATGGCTGAAATTTGTATATTTCCATATCTTAACTTTTTAGTACTTATATGATGACGAATGCTCTCAGCCAAATAGAGTTAATAGTGTACAGTTATCACTGCATTTTGAGAATCGAACAGCAATAACCTTGCCATTACAGACCATGAAATTTAACTCATCTGACCTGTTAAAGATCCAGACAGCCAATCGAATGGCTTATTGATCCATGCACTTAGCGGCACACTGTATCTCTAAGAAGGGATTAGCATTCTTGTGTCATAACACAGGGTGAAGTCATGTAGAAACCAATTTCTCATTGGATTTGGTCAAAAGTGTTTGCTAGGGATAAACCGAGACCATGCCGGGTAGTATTGTGCCTACAGGGCAACTGTCTGGTGCAACCACGGTTTCATTCATCCATCACTAGTAATGGATGACATGGAGATATGGTGTGAGATCTGCTGTGTGAAAAACAGTGCGTCAAAGCTCCACAAGTTACAAGCAAACTGAATTCTTTCAAGTTGACGTGATGCTGGGAATGTTCATAAGAGTTAAACCCTAAAAAGCTTGTGATTTTTTGAGACTCAACATGATATTTTAACGTTTTTTTTTTATATTCTGAACGACAGAATTACAATGCCATGGGTGACACCATCTGTGGACTGGAATTTACAAAGGATTAAATAATGAGTACCGGGTACACTTGTTTGTTGATCATGTAGCGTTATGAAGTGTTGTTCAGTGCAACAACCTTAAACAATGGAAATGTTATGACGTTTAATTTGCCTAAAATAATATCTATAAAGTGGAATTGAGTATGCTGCACCAAAAACACATGACAATCGCTAATAACCCATAATTGACTGGAAAATTAGCATCCAATATGCATTTTTATAAACCTGACACCTGATGTTAATAATCTCCTCGCTGTACCATGACATATCAAAAAAATATACACCACACTGTATTTTACTATCTGACCCATAAAGAACCATTTGACTTGACGCGGCAGGCTTTGTAATCCTTTACAGGTTCCCTTGATATTCTCCGCTACACTTTGAAGTCATTGCAGCGCACATAAACATCCTCTTAAACTAAACAATCATTTACAAAGGTATGGCAGACCAGAAGGAAAAGGCTTGCTCAGAAAACTTGCATTCTTTCTGAAACATTTTGAATTAAGCCATTGTCTGTTTACTTTGAAACATCATACGGTCGAAATGGTCATTTTCTTCCGGACATTAAAGGGACATCAGGAATTTTATGAAATGCTTAAGGTTGATTGGCCCTTGGGGACAGATATTTGGACGCTCAAATTTTTATACTTTTTTTGATCTGCCAGTTGTAGGGGCTGATTTTAAAGCTCTTGGAAGTTGGAGTAACAAAAATTGTCACCGTCTTATTTTTCCAAAAATATATTTTTCACCACAACTGGGAACAGTGATCATTTTGTATCTAAAATATTGGTAAATGTCAGGTAATTTGTTTCCCTAGAGCCAAACTTTGCATGGTGACCCCGACTTTTATTTTTGATTTGGTAAAAGAATGGTTCAAAACCATCATACAGGAGAGTTTCAACAAAAGTTTACATCTTCACTTCCAAGGTGCATTACCTTCCCTTCACACAGTAATAAACATAAACACCAGACTGGGCAATCATTCAAGGTTACAGATATAATCACACTTTAGCTAGGGTACAAAGTCATTAAACACTTGCGTTCATTAAGACACTCAATAGCTGGATTTTATTTGAAAGATAGGGGGTGTCAATTTAAAGAACATATGACGATATTTGCTTGACTGTCATGTTGTTTTTATTGCCTTCTTGGTGTCAGGACATCAATAATTTGTATAAAAATGGACCTGTTTTGGAAATAGATTTCAGCCAGGACAAAAAGAAGGAATGGCAAATACCAATATGTATTGGGCAATGATGATATCAAAAGAAAACAATCTTTACAAAGACTACCTAGTCAAGGCCCCTATGGACTGCAACTGCTAGTCCGTTTTGTTATCTAACAAGTTCAACAAATACAGAGAAATGTATATCTTACCATGTTATTGATCTTGATGAGGTGAATGTAGTATGAATAGATTAAAATGTTCTCTGGGAAAGTCTTTGGTGACAGTCTTTATTTTTAGAAAAATTAGGTGTGTCGGTTTTTGAATTACTGCCACAACATACCATTCAAAATGTAGACTATTTGATGGTAATACAGAACAATAATATTTTGTGTGTGTGCATGGAATATGTTGATTCATATATGCATGCTCTAACTACAGTAAGAGTCAAAACCTACTTGTCTTTCTCGATTTCATCTGGTCTTGAAGTTAGTGGCCCGCCAAGCTGCAATGTGTCCAGCTGATTAGTAACATCTTCAGCCCAGCGACAGTTCACCAGCTCATGTAACTGAAGTGGAGCTCTGATAAAAATAAAAATTGTCGAGAAAATTTATTTTCTGATATTGCTGTGATATCATTCCATACAATAAGGTAGACATATTACATCACAAAGTTACATACATATGCTGGTTGTTGAGTGAAAGTTTGACAAAATCAGGCAAAGTGCATTATGAATACTCGCTTTTGGGCATCACAGACACAGTGTCTGCCTGGCAACCATATTGTACTAAACCGCTTACTACATCAGTTGTTTGTGTGTGTACTAAGGAAAAACATTATGATTTTCAAAAAAGTATTGGAAATCATAGGAACTTGGCCAGGGCTTGACAATTTTTTTTCCAGTTCACTTGTCCGTCGGACAAGTGGATTTTCAATTTCACTTGTCCTCTCAAAAATTTTACTTGTCCTCCATTTGTAATAATCAAGACCAAAATGCTTGCGACGAAGTCCGTAGCGGCTTTCAGGGCTTTCTTATCTTGGTAATTTTCGCCGATGTTGACGCCGATTTTTTTCAAAAGTTTACATTGAAGTAGGCTGCGTACGGTCACAGGTGTCCGGAGTTGCCGGTGTACATGCATATCTCTCTCTATGCATGTACACCGCAACTCCGGGCACCTGTGCGTACGGTCCTCGTACGGTCTGTGTGTTTCCGGCGTCATACGGCCTCCACCACAAGAGGCCGTATAACGCCGGGACTCACAGACCTGTACGCAGAGCTAACATTGAATTTGAAGGTACATATCATACATCGGCTTCCCGTTTTTGGCAAGCATAAATGCTGTCGTAAAAAGATTGGTCAGTTTCTATCGCTGGTCGTCGTCATTCGGTTCACGCATTGCGAGTGCATGCGATCGGATTGTTGGCAAGTGAAACCGTACTAGTATCGGGCTCAGCGGGAACCACAAAATTTCCACAATCATTGTCCCCGTCACGATCTCATCTGCGAGGCGCCAAACAGTCCAAATGCGGTTGACTAAACTCGTGAGACCTTATCGATTCAACGCGAAACATGTCGTATCTGTCAAGAAAAGCATTTCGCTTGGTTTGGTCATGGAGGTAGTCTCTTCCTACCTCCATGCTTTGGCAATGGTGGGGTATTTGGGTATTTGAGACACGACGTACTGAACATTTTGGAACCGTCATATTTCAACCAAGGCCACTGTGCTTTCCAAATTCCATTTCGAGAGATAACGTCTACGGCGTTTTTCCTCATCATAACGCTTATGTTTAGATCTTTTGTCAGAAACATCGATCATCACATCGAGTCGTCGATTCTCAGACGATCCCACTCACGCGCGCTGGCCCTCGTGGCGCCGTCGTAAATCATCACAATGTCGTTTCTCAGAGTTACACAATGCCTATTGTCGTAAACTACGTGCCTCTTTACGGCAACAACTTTGCTTGGTTTTTGCGTAGGTCTGCGGAGCGGAAATTACGCTCTGGCTCGCGAAAATGCACAATGCCTTGTTTGCATTAGTGGAAATATTACCGTAAAATACTCATATTTACAGCGATCACTCCACAAACTATCTGCCAACAATGTTCGTCTACCTCGCGAGGCCGCATAAATGATTTTGAAGTACTGCACGGTCGATTGCCAATAAGCACTATGGCATTGGGTTTTGCAATTTTTTACCTAATTTGTTGGGGCGGAGCAGTCAGCATACAACAAAGAAATGCTGTTTACGCCAAGTTTTAAGCAACTTTTTAATTGGACGATGAAACAATTTCATGTCGATCATCGAAAAATTGCAACATTGTGTGAGTCGGCAAATGAATCGCAGAAGAACGTCACAATTGTATCTAAAAAAGTCAGTGATTGACATTTATTTTGTGTGAACGACAACGCAAATCGGGCGACACCGCAACTCAGGTTCGCATTGATTGCGCCAGAAGTTGTATAAACAACTTGTCCGGCGGGCGACCAGATTTTATTTTTGACTTGCCCGAACGTAAATTTCACTTGTCCCGGGCGTCGGCGATAGGAATTGTCAAGCCCTGTTGCCCACAGTAAAAACTTCAAACACGATTGACTATAATTTTAAAGAAGTCCTGTATGCACTTTTGTAACAAATTGATGAAAGTAATCAAAATATTTCGGTCAGACTAACCTGCAATGGGGACACTGTGATCTTTGTTCTGTAAGCCATCTCTGTCATACAAGTGGAGAAAATGGTAATCACACTACATGACATCGATATTGATGCAAGTCTGAATGGGACAAAGTGCATTGACTGAAAGCAATTATGAAAAGTCTATACACTACCGGTATTATTCTACAATGAAATCTACCGTGCCCTTTTCCCTAAAATTGCCTTTTATGGACAGAAACTTGATATTGTTAAGTATGTCACAGTACAAATTATTCAAAGTGACAGATGATATGTCTTTTCAGTAATGCCTTATGACTCAAGGAAATAGAAGAAAAATCCCAAAGGTGTAATATCATGACAGTTGTCAATGATTCTTCTTACTGTCTGGATTAGCATCTGGACTTTAAGAAATGAATCTTTGAAGACCAACATTGATGAAATGATGAATACCTGTACTTATGGATATATATTGTGGTATATTTGTGAAGAAAAGATTTTTATTCATATGGGTTTACATCCATACTTACTCTCACACACATAAAACAGCAAAGTTTTGAACAGTGTGGGCACAGCCTGGCATCCCGCAGTTTTTCCATGCAAATGAAACATCGGAACACTTCCGCTAAACTCTGAAAGTGGAAAAGAAATACATGTGCACATTAGATCTACATTTCTTTGATACTGTACAGCACGGCGCACATCCTATGGCTGGAAAACTAATTTATTTGACGGAAACACCAGCTTTCTACCACAGGATTGATAATTACCAAGTTAGCTGTACCAACCCTGGCATGTCCATGTACTGTGAACCTCATCTCATGACAATTGTAGCTGTTATCACAACCACAACAAATTCGTACATGCAGTAAATTTTTTAGTGTTACTTCGGACATTTAATACTGCATAAATGAGTGTTTGCAATTCTTGTCATCAGTGCAATTCTTTGTTGGTCAAGCATCACGTTTAACTTTAACTCATTAAATTAAATAGGTTGTCCAGGTGAGTAATATAAATTATTTGTAGAATCTTGAGGAGGTTGACAAACACTGGATTGACTTGCTGACCCTCATATCTGCCTTGGGGTCTAATTCTTTCAAGTCTATGTCATGTACTTTCCCATAATATCCAATTAAATGATCACATCGGTCAAATATCACATTAATGTGTGAACTCTACTTGCTCCATAGAAAAGTTTCAAAATGCCAAAAATGGCGAGTTTTGATCACGTAATGCACACTGTATCAGTACTTCTGAGATATCAACCAGATGAGATTGTCATCAAAGTTCTACCTGATAACTTCTACCCCAGAAGTTATCTAATCAGATCTTGCAGCCTCTTGAATTTTTCACCGGTCCTTTAGCTGATGGATCACTGGGTTACTTGAATTCATGATTCACAGAACAGAGTCAAGTACCTGAGTCAGGACTGCTCCCATGAGAATTGCAACAAGTGTGTCACAGACAGGATATTGAGGTGAGTAAGGTTACATGTAATGTTTACAGTGCATGCACTTTCACTTGTTTCACCTTACAGTGAAACAATGTTGAATACTTCCGCTACGTTGAATTCTAATTTCTATGGAATTAGAGAGTCACTGTTTTGGATGGGTGACAAAGCACCTGCCCACAGTTTAATTGACAATAGATATACCAGTAATTGACTGACTTTTTCAGTCAGTCAATTAGGCTAGCGTATTGGAATTCCATGAACATGGAGAGAAAGACACACTTGTATGCATCTTCTAACACAATAGACACAAAACTGCACTTTGTGACAAAAATACACTGGGCCATCTGATTTCTTGACGGGTGCAACAAATTAACTTTTTTCATTCATCCTAAAAACACTGCTCTATGCCACACACGTAGATCACCCTAAATGTACATGACTGGACAAAAGACATCCTTGTTCATTGCAAATGTCCCATCCTCCTTTTAATTTATTTGCGTTCAACCTACCGGTATATTCATTCTAATTCAAATAGGCACTGCACAATAATGAAGCTACAGGTTACAAAGTAGGCTACTCCTTTGGATGACTCTCTCACACCTAGGATCAATCTTTACAATGTGAAGCAGTCGTCCGGGGTCAGCCAGTGTGATGTGTTCACTGTGATTCTTGGCATGGTTTCCACTAAGTTCATAGCCCATTCAATAGGGGATTGTGGACATTTTTACAAAGGGATTTGAAAAAAAGTAGGGTGCTTTTTTAATTAAAAAACATGCTATGACATATCAATGGTTGCTACAGCTTGCTGCTTTGTACCGTTATTTGAACAAGTTCCACACACAAATTAAGATATTTAAAAATATGAATACTATGAAGCCAATTTTGCATTTTTTTCATTGATATCTTTTATACACTGTAATGTATGTCTTTGATAAACATAGGAAAGAAATTTTTGCACACAAGTAAAGATATATAATAAAGTAATGTTCAAATTATTATATAAAACATCTTTCACCAATATTTTACTGTCACAATTTCAAGAGTCTACATCTTATCATTTTAAAAGCATCAGCCAATATCTCCAGAATCCTGCCATATTTACAACCCCCTTAACCATAACGCTTCTTGACATTTTGAAATCACACAAGTTTTTGCCAAAGTTTGCTGTTTTTAATGGGTTGAACCCCATAATTATAGAAATAAGGAAATTTCTAACCAACCTACCCTACGCGATTTCCTGAAGGCAAATTCATGGAAACAAAACATGGTGTTTGGTCTGCCCTTTATTGTTTGAAACAGTACCTGGTTTTGTTTTTATCGTTTGTATTATTTTTTCTTTACACAAAAGGCATTCTTGTCTG
The DNA here is from genome assembly GCF_041260155.1 of Ptychodera flava. Lineage (NCBI taxonomy): Eukaryota > Metazoa > Hemichordata > Enteropneusta > Ptychoderidae > Ptychodera > Ptychodera flava. Next base: position 32,186,357 of record NC_091939.1, on the reverse strand, counting down.
TCTGGATAAGACATATGTAACCGCCCCTTAATCACTGTAAAAATTCAATAATGAATCTTTTATGAACTGTCATCATCATATTGGTTACATACATACATCACAACTATGTACAGGCCTTTTGAATATATAGATCTTGTATTTCTGTATTGTGTAACTGTCAGACACGACCAGTAAAAAGTGAACATCATCTCGAGTACTAATAAGTGTTTGAATAAATCCTTGGACAACATTTTCATTACAAACTGTAAAGTCAAGAACAAATTTTACATCATAGTCAAAAATTGAATGAAATTATTTTGGCTTTTTCTTTACCACGATCACAAACTATCTGGAGCATAGAACTTATTTTGGGTCGTTGGTGATTGGAGTCTACAAATGATTCTTCATCTAGGAATATCTGAACAGCTGTATCCTAATTACAGTAAACTGTAATAGTGTCGCAAAATCACGATTGGTAAACAAACAGATTTGTTTGCCCAGAATAATGTCATACTGTTGCTGTTGGTTAGTATCCGACTATCGGCATGCATTTTTACGAGACCCGATGGAAACGACCTGTGCTATCCACAATGTTACAGATCCTCGGCACTCAGACAAGTGGAAAGTTATGACTTTCCTTCGAAATGGGGCATGTAAGCTCCGTTTGCGAAGATGTGTCCCGACACTGAATGACAGTCCCCGGCGATCATCAAATGTTTTGACGTGCTAGAATCCCCCTCCCTCACAATGTGTTACAGATATTCCAAACACAAGCGGCACGTTCCAACTCTAAATGAACACAAACTCGGACAAATACAATGGGATTCCGACCAAACTGATATATGATAGACTGCTGCATATTCTTCATAACATCGTAATTCTACCGATGGGCCGACGCACATGATAAATTACAGTGTACGCGTGTTACGATTTGACTTTGCAAGTCGAGACAGCAGCCATATCTATGGCTATGGCTTCACTGTGGATGAATGCGGCACAACTTGGCCGGTACTATGTAACGGATAACGTATACTGAAGACACACATACCTCTACCGTAGCCTCTTCCATTTTCTTGTAGTTTATTAAGGTACGATCAAGGCTCTTCTCTAAGTCAAAGCAGCGAGATTTTGGGCCAGAACGTACCAGCTGACAGACAGCGTTGAAATTGCCTACAGTTGGCAATATCCGGTCATTTGATTGGCCAATTTGATCACATGATTCAGGAGACAGTTAAAAACTTTGATATGGGGGCGCTCTACAAAAACATGCCCTTCTGTTGACCCGGCCGACACCACGTCATGCGTAGAAGTTCACTAACTTACAAATACATGTACCTAGAATTCAATCTACTAAAAACTGTTTAAAAGATGGCGAACAAAATTTGTATATAGAATGTAACATACTTTTGAAAATCATAATTGTCAATTTGCTGATTTTCAATCAAACTTTGACAATTTTTTACAAGGCTTCCATATGGGATCAACAAGTACACCGGCAAAACATTCATAACTTACGTAATCTGTCAATATCATGGGTTTTTTTGTTTTTGTTTTTGAAATGCACTGAAGCCTAATTTTGTAAAAGTGGAACGATTTTCAACATGAAATGGCGAATAGTTTAAATCACTCATTATGCAGTTTATTAATTGTTTATGCACTGATAATTTTCTAAACAAACGGATTCCTATGTTAAAGACATAATTGGAACATTTTTAAATTCCAAAGTTGTCAAGTGGAAAAAGGTTCTGGTTAATTTTCAGTCAAATGATGACTATGTGCACAATGACGTCATTAATGAGTTACCATCGAATCCTGTGGAACATACGACATTTGATATACGAGGCATACATGTAGCAAATGTGATGTGTGATGTCTTCAACCTGCAAAACCATTATAAATCTATACTTCGAGGTCCTTTCTATAACCTAGTTTCAGTTTATAGGACTTTTAAAATTAAGCATTTGTGAATATACTTTGAAGTATTTAAAGCACCTTATAAGGCAGATTTTGCCACCTGCATCCACAGGCAACCCAATAAGTTCTGAGTTTTCCACACTGTTTTCTCTATCATTTTCTCTTCTTTCTTCATGCTCTGAATGATCGGAATAAATAAAATAAATGGTTTATATAACCTAACCTAGCCTCTGTGACTCTTTATTTATTTTACACTCCATTACAAGGGCGTATATCTCTCATACACACATGCTGTAATTAATTAGTCAACACAACTAATTATGCTAATCTGTGGACTTATCAGGGATTTTACGGGTTGGTCAACATCGCGAAAGATAGGAATGGTTACTAAAACGGGCACTATCTTTCCGATGTTGACCAACCTCTGATAAGTCCACGGATTAGCATAATTAGTTGTGTTGACTAATTAATTACAGCATGTGTGTATGAGAGATATACGCCCTTGTAATGGAGTGTAAAATAAATAAAGAGTCACAGAGGCTAGGTTAGGTTACACAAACCATTATTTTATTTATTCCGATCATTCAGAGCATGAAGAAAGAAGAGAAAATGATAGAGAAAACAGTGTGAAAAACTCAGAACTTATTGGGTCGCCTGTGCTATATCTTATGACTTTGAAAATGGTCAATGCAGAAGAGAGCCATTGAATAAACATTTCCAGCTATGTTGTAAAAAGTTTTGTTCACTTCAATTTTGTGTGTGATGTGTACCTGTGGACAAAGATAGATGCAGGTAGTAGAGTTTGTACTGTGTTTTGTTGACATGAAAACATTGGCAATCATACCATACCAGAAGCAGAGTCTTCAGAATATGATGAAGACATCATAATGATCTTGTCTGCACGGGCATGTCAATAATTAAGGAATCAAACTGCTGAGTCCAGGGTTCGAATTCTGATCATATAATTTAAATAGAGCACATGGAGTATACTGTGCTCTGGTGTCATGCTAAACCGGTGAAATACAATGTGAATGATGAACTCTCAGTAAAATTAGATTTGGAAATCACCATAAGAATGATATAAATATTTTTACTTCTGGTTTTTCACAAATTTTGTGTCCAAAAATTGATATTTTCTTGCTGTAGGCACCCATCTGAAATGAAAGTCTCTCACTGAGAATCCCTTCTTTCTGAGTGCATAGGAACGGTCTGCAATACTATATTAGGGATTTAAATTTGCTATTTTTATTGATAGATGAAATCCCAATGAATGAAATCTGCTGTGAAACTTCTCAATGAAAATAGATCCTATTTTTCTGTGAAATTAGTGAACTCTCAGTGAAAACGTCCACAATATAAAAACTGGAATCCCAAGGAAATAATAGTTACCGGTACAAGCCACCTTTATGCTACAAGCCCCAATTACCACCCAATTGCAAGGCATGATTGCATATAAGTCTTGGGTTTATAATGGAAATTGTAATGCAGAGACACATATACAGGAAAAGCAATGTAGATTTCAATTGGCTAATGATTAATTTTAGTCAGGAAATAAAATCACATGAAGATCAAGGCAAGACTAAAATAACAGGTCTCTTTTTTCCCTTAACACCTTAGGGAGCGTTCAGTTTTTACGGCCTGGGGGGGGGGGGGGGCGGCAAAATCTTGTCGCCGGTGTTCAAAAAAATACAGACCCCCCCCTGCATTTTTCGTGAAAAAAAGATGACCCCCCCCCCTTTGTCAGACGAAAAAATTTGATGAACCCCCCCCCCCCCCCCCCCCCCCCCCCCCCCCCCCCCCCCACCCCCCCCCCCCCCGCTGAAAAATACCAAAACCAATATGTCAAATTTACCCGCATGTTTGGATTTGAACTACGGTATGCGGCGCACTTTATTCGTGTAGCAGAGATGCCAGTGCACAAACTTCTCAGCCACATCCATTGAAACGTCTGTTAATTAGGACGACTGTAAGGCAATTTTAACTTCATTTCCATGGACAACTTATGTCCATGGACATTGTATAAAGTAAACTTTATTGGAGTGGTTCGCCAAAGGCAGCCCTCCGGTTAAGAGGGTCATGGGCCATTACGTAAAGTCAACTTTATTCTAGTGGGCCATCAAAGGTGCCCCGCCGGTAAAGAGGGTCGATCATGGCCATGGCATAAAGTGAACTTTATTGTTGGTATTATGTTTTTGAAAATGTGGTGACCCCCCTTTCCTACCAGTGAAAAAGCGATGACCCCCCTTTGCGGATTCCAAAATTATGATGAACCCCCCTGGATTTTGCCCGCCCCCCCCCCCCCCCCGGCCGTAAAAAACTGAACGGTCCCTTAATTCTATAAATTCAGAGATAATAAATGTGCATATAAAAGAATGGACAAGATGAAATTATATCATGAACAAACTATATTTATTGTTAAATTGAAAATAATCTACATTAATTTTGTGAATAAATAATTGAGTGGGAAATGAGTAAGAATAGCAACTTTCATTTATAAATTGAACTTTTTAGTGGCAATGAAAAAATACATGTGGCAGTGATAAAAACTAAAGTTTCTCTCTTTTGCTGCATTGTCTGTTTTGTTCATGAGTATCATCATGGCTGCAGAAGGTTGAAATTGCTCTTCACAAATCTCTGTGCACTCACTGTGTTGTATTATTTGGTAGCAAAGACATGTACATAGTTCATACATTTCAAGGATAAGGTGTTCTTGTCTTGTCAGTGTGCGAATGCAGCTTAACCCTGGCGGTGAAGAGTGTTGTAAATGTCAAGGTAAGTTAATAATCTCGTCTAGGTAATTATATCTTTTACATTAAATGATTCATCAAGCTGCTGTCCCATAACTTTTGTCAAATGGAAATTCAAACTTCTTCATCCCAACAGATATTGCAAGATAATGTTTAATAACACCAGCATATATGGTGTTTTGTCAATATCTTTCTTTTCCAAGTGACCAGAAATCAAAATGAATTGGTAATCTTTGCGATTGAGCACTAGTTCATCCTTGTTATGCAATTTAACCCTTTTCCTGCCAGACAGTAATAACTGTATCACTTCCCCATCAGCCAAGTCAGAAAAAGCGGTATTGAGCCAAAACATGACGTATTTTTCACCCACTTGGCTTGGTATGTTATAGCATTTTTTGTCCAAAAAAATCAACTTAACAGTACTATGTTTTCAACAGCCTTCAAATGTACAGTATTATGTTAAAATACATCATATGGAATACGTTGTGTTTCATTACGGTAATTTTAACCATCATAACCTGGTGGTGAAATATGGACTTGGCAGGAAAAGGGTTAATGTCAGACCAAATTTTCTTAATACTGAAAGAAGTGACATCAAAATGAATTTGCCTCTGATAGAAGATGGATTGAAAACTCTGAACATCTCATGATTGGGTATCAGTAGGTGATACTTAATCAGGCAAGAGATTATGAATGAATGAATTTTTTCATTTACTGAATCAGAAGCAGAAATTAGCTTGATTATACTTGTCTCTGACATCCTAGCTATTACATACATGTATGGTCCTCATCTACTTTCATGAATGGATGTGAAGGCACAGAGTGAACTGTGGATGTTGTTCCTATGTAACATCGTCATAACACGTAAATAACATGCCAACTAACACCCGATTTTAATCAGATTGGTTTCACAAACAGAATTGAAATGAGCAGGAAAATTAGGTAATTATGTTCAGACTGCAATGAACACAAACATGATTCTTTGAAATTGGATTGCGTAATTTTTTCAGGTGTGAATTTCTGGTAACTTACTAGAGCAACCCCTATATATAGAGGTTTAGGCCTGAAATGATTTATCTTTACTCCATATGCCACACTATAGACCCAATCCAGTGTATTAAAATACAATGTTAATCTAATGTCTTTCGTTACCAGTAGTCCTTCAAACCTGTGGAGAACTTTGATACAGTGCATCACCTGGGCAGATTCTCTGCCAGTACTCACACATACATTGTAGAAAACAAGGGAAGATACAGTGGATAGCAAAAGATACAGAACAGAGTTAAAAGGGAAGTAAAAATTGGCCTCATACAGATAATGCATTATCACGTACAGGTATTTCCATCCTGCAGACACTGAACTCCAAGCACACTGGTGATTAACCTAGCAATGGTATTTTCTCTCTTTGCCATTGTCAATGTCAGTATCTCTTGAAGAAATGCCAGAGAGAAAGTCTTGCTGTTTACCATTGATGACAGCAGCCCTCTCTTGCTTATAAACATAAGCTAGAAAAATTTATATGTTTGGTGCTCAGAATAGCAAGTTCATTGTTCCAGTCTACATTGACAAGAATAGACAGACTAGTATAGAAATATAAAAAACTCTACTACCAAACCAAAGTATTTTTAGAAGTACTCATTTATCATTTGGTAAAGTACTTTGATTTTATACTACCTCTAAAGCAGGTTCATTTTCTTTTAACTTTCCTTGATTTTGTTAAGCAGCAGAACCTCACACAAAGCTGATTTAGTCACGGTATTCTGAACGTCTCTTCCACTTTTTTTCAATTATGACTCATGTCAAATCCTCTGACAGTATGGAAACTTGGTAAAAGTGAATCGACTGCATATCTCACAGAGATGAGGTAAATTTTACTGAATATTTTTGAGCAATACTGAATATTCAAAATTGTGAACGTTGATAAATCTGTCCTGTACGGTGTCATTCCAAAGAGGCTTTCCCGGCAGTTTGTATGCAAGTTTAATAAACAATCGTAACATCACTAATTTGCTAGTGGATATTATCTTCTCATCATGTAATAGACTATTGTACTTGTACAATAATAATGACTACACGCTACGTAAAAGAACCGTGCAACATGCAGACAGTAAAAAAACCTGGGAGACAAGCCATCAGATAAAATAACTAAGATCTCCATTTGAATTGTTTGTACAGCTCCAGAGTTATCTTCTGCAGTTTGCTGTCGTGACCTGAAATATCCAGAGCTTTCAAATAAGACTTCAAGGCTCCTTCAATATCCCCATTTTTCTGGTGTTTCCTAAGAAAAACAGAGATCAGAAAATAGATGTGATTAAGTAAATATTGGTACCACCATACAAATGTGAAAGGAATGATCATCCTATGTGGTGTAGTTAAAAAAATTAACTTGACAAAAATTATTAAAGTCAGGGTTCACATGAAAAGAGGAAGCTTGACAAGAAAAAAATCAGGAGTAATGAGTCAACTGCTTTCTTGGAATCACCAAATAGGTGTTTAAATTGCTGCATTGTTCAAGCTGAGCTTTAAATGTTTGGGCGCCAAAGTCAGTTTTGCGGCATTTATAATATGAGCACCAGTCAATTTTTTTTTCAGAGTTTTGACAAAATTTTGATAAAAGACTGTAGGCAATGAAATTTGATATCCATTTGGTCCAAAGTAATTCAAAAGATTACAAAAAATTGATAGAAATTGGTAAAATTTCGCACTTAAATTTTGTTTGGAAAAATTACAGCACTCAAAGGGTTAAAAGTACTCTTTTTCAAGAAATCAAATAGGAATACGCTCATGTTGTGTATAGAAGAACAAAGCTCTCACAGCAGTCTCTCATATCTAACAGATATGTATACTGTATGCCTGCATAATTCACACTATCTGTAGTATACTGGTTTATCTATCTATAGCTTACAGCTGCACAAAACAACTACTTGGCCTTTCAATAGCAATGTTGTACATATCACAGTACTCCATGCTTCTTAATCCCTTTGCTTAAATATTCATAATTTCAATTGCAGAAGAATAATGTGTCTTGTATTGAATAGATTTCTCCAAGGACAATTTTAAATTTTTGAAATAACCTCGTATTTAAACAAGCACAGCATCATTTACCTTCCTTCGCTGACAAGTTTCTTGTATTTAGTCTTTGCCTCATCAGACAGCACTTCACAAGAATCACTTTCTTCACCCTCTTCCTCTAAAGTCTCCTCCTCCCCATCATCTCCCTCCTCTCCATTATCATCTTCCTCCTCTTCATCATCATCTTCTTCTTCATCACTTTCAACTGTACATACGACCAAAAACAGTGCAAAATGTCACTTATTTGCAGTAAAGAGAGAAGAAAGGTAACTCATTTTAAAATATTTTCTTCTTTGTTTTGCATTTCTCAAAAGGATTCAGCATTTGCCCAGGGTTCTTTTTGATTACAAATATTACCCTTTACACAGCGGTAGTTATGATGGAAATGTGTGCTTTTTTGCAAGAAGACCGTCATTATCATCCTGTAGACACCAATGAAATGACTTGAATCTGAAAAAGATTTTATATCTTGTGTCTAAATATCTTCCCGTTCAAGCAAATCAGTTTAATGGTTGAGACTGGTCAAATTGACTCTTTCCAAATAATTCACATTTCTACTAACTTGAATCATCATGGACGATAAATCCATCCAAACTCTCATCATCATCATCTTCCTCATCATCTGCGTAGCTTTCCTCAACATCTTCATCTGTGTCATCTTCATCGCTGTCTTCAACATCTGATGCATCATCATCGCTATCCTCCTCCTCATTTTCATCTTCCTCACAACTTTCGTCGATCATCCTTGGTTGTTTCTTTTTCCTTGTGCTGTCAGACAGCAGCTTCTCATCCTCAATGCTGTGCTCACTTGTCTTACTCACACCTTCATCTTCTGACAGATCATCCTGGGCCGACTCAAAACTCTCATCAGAGTCCGATACTGCTTGTCTCGCCTCACTCTGTCCACTGTTTTCCCCATCACTGCCAGACTCCATAACTACATCGCCCGGAGACTCTGTTATTCCAGAGGAATAAGATTTATGCTGTGCAGGTACAGGACTGTTCTCAGGTGTTTCCTGGACAAATGCTTCATCATCTGCTTCATCTTCATCCTCCCTCACCTTCTTGTCAGCTTTCTCACCTTGAAGTGGAGACTCGCTCACGAAGGTCATATTGCAAAATTTTTCACCACTTCCATTTATTTGCCCAATGATTGACTCAAGGTCGGCTTCATCATCGGAGTCCAGGATAAATGGGAAACTGTCAGAGTTTTGACTTGTTTTGTTCTTTCCACTGAACATTGGACTCGCCCCTGCATCTTCATCACTACTGTTTAATTTGAGTGACATGTATCGAATGTGGCAGGAACTCCTCCTGCGCTTGGCAGAGCTGTTGGCCTTCAGTCCAGGTTTGAAGGAGGTTTTGGGAGTGTCCTGGTTTTCTTCCTCATCGGACGAGAATTCATTCAAACACACTGATTTGGACAGTATTTCTTCCATCTTCCTCTCCTCTTCATCATCTGTAATTTGGCCGGCACTCCCTCCAGGAGAAGGGAAATTCACTTGTGACTCCTGGCAATGAACTTCCACTGACACCTCAGACCCAGAGTCATCTATGCTTCCCCTGGTAGATGTCCTGCTGCATCTATCGATATCACCGCTGTTGTCAGCTTTTGGGCTTTCATCTAATTTTTCAGCTGTAATGCTAACTTGACAAGTCTTGGAATCAATCTCCACAGATTCGCATGATGAGGACTCAATGTACTCCCTCTCTCTGTCAGACTTTGCTCTGTTGTCTTCACCTCGGTTATCATCTTCATCATCACTGTTGTTGATTTCATCTTGTGGCTCAGATTTTTCACTTTCTGTGCTGGCGCTCTTTATAGACACATCTCCATTGGTCTCTTCCTTGTTACTTTCCGTCTCCCCTTCAGAATCATCTTCATCAGAATCACTGTCAATAACTCCTCTTCTTCCCTTCCTCTTAATTTTCACTGTGTCAAAGCTGTTATCAAAATCCTCATCCCTGTGGCTAGCTTCAGTACTTTTTGACTTGTCTGCATCTCCACATTCTATGCTGCTGATGTCCATGTCTTCTTGCTCATCTGGCAAGACAGAAGCTCCACTTCCAGCTAACACAGACAATTTTGCATCAGAATTTGATTCTGGAGTACCTGTACCACAATGATTCTGCGAATTCAAATCAGAGTCCGAATGTGAATCTGAGTCCTCCTCATCGGAAATGACCATGGCCTTCTTGCGATGTTTCCTTCTGATGTTGCTGAAACTGTCATCATGATTCTGCTCATCACAATCATGAACAGCCATTTCCTCTGAGTTGATCTCCCATCCCTTACCTCCACTCTTAGCATCTTCATCTTCGGAATCTTGAGTCAGACGGGCAGACTTTGCTCCAGACTGTGACACTTTACCAGCATCATCCTCTGGCTCTGTGCCTTCCTTGTTGGGAAGAGATGAAAAGTGAGGAAGAACATCACAGGAATCCTGGAAGTCATCCTCTGCAGAGGACATGGCACTGCACGGACGACTTGGTGCATCGACAAAATCATCTCTCTCGGTAAAAGATCCCTCAGCCACAGGATGACACTGGTCCCCTTTCACTGGATTGGAGACCTCTTTCGTGCTTCCATCCGAGAATCCAGAAACTTTGCCTGCATTATCAGACAGTGGCTGCTTGTTGCTCTGGAGCACAGTTGGGTTGGCAGGTTTCGGGATGTCACTGGCAGGAATATCATCCACAGTGTGGAACTCAATGTCATTAGAGCTTGCAGCACTCACACTCGATTCACCTGACTTCTTTCTTTCTCCCTAAAGACCAGAAAATTTATGATAGTAGTGTGAGTTTTCTCGTCATTCTTTTCTTGCCCTGAAGTACCGGTGCCAACAGGAACAAAATAATTGAATGTTGTTACTTATTATTGCATCAGTATACCACAATGTTTACATAACTGTGATGTGTCTAACTAGTGAGATGTATTTATTTTCAAACTTGTCCATTAAGATGTCAATATGTTCATTAACATTAAGTGGATGGCAAAACTGTTTTACTGGTACACTATGGAACCAACTCTCACCAAACTTTCACCTAAGCAAGTAAACCTAAAATATTTGAGGAAGTTTTTTGAATATCTGAATACGTTGATAATGGAGTGACACAGACTGGAAAAGTTGACTACCTTGTTGGTTTCTGGTGAGGATTCCTGTATGGTCAGGTTTGCCATGGACTGGTTTATTTCTTCTTCACTGCTCTCCGGTTGTATCGTCAGATCTACAAATGTCTTTGGACTTCCATGGTGACTGCTACCACTATCATCATCCTCCATCATAGTCAAGTCTACAGTTTCAACTTTTTTGCCTGTCAAGCAGCAACATACATCATACTATCGGTCAAAGTTGGGATTGGTAGAAATTTCTATCAACTTTTACCACCATCACTCTTTTCAAAGGGGAACAATTCAATCCAATATCAACATTTTTATTCACTAGTATAGTACTACAGATAACCACCAGCCAGACTAGTAACAATAAAGTGCCGTCATTTTAAACAGAAAGATAAACAAAAGAAAACATGATTAAACATAGAAATGCCAAACTGTGCTTATTTGTGTTCCATTTCAATATAGCAAATTTGTTTTACAATTTTATGTTTGATGTGATACCCGTATTTCAAGTTGCTGAAAGCCTGCAGTGGTATATACATATAACTTCTTTCTATATCTATTTTTTCTTGATTCCTTTCTGTATCATACATACAGCTTTGCTACACATCTTATCAAGTTTCTGCTAGGTAAAACACAACAAACTCTTCTAAGATTTCTGAACCCCGTTCATTTCATATTACTAACGTATCCAAGAAGCTGTTTTTTAGATGAGACGGTTCCATGCTGTAAGTACATTACTGCTTGGAGTATTACAGACAGACAGACATGCACAGCCAGAGATATACAAACACAGGATTGTTATCCAGGAATCATCTCCCTTTCATAAAAAAGCACCCAGACACTATGGATAATTCCTACCTGCAAGTCTGTTTGGTTTAAATCTAGGAGCTCCATTTCTCTCAGATGGTATGAATGGAGGTTCTGGTAATCTCCTGTGTGGCTGTGTGTCTTGGCTTTGAGATGGAAACTCTGTGTTCTGTCGAATGTTTTCATTGAGTTGTTTGATCATACTGGATTCACCAGTAAGCAGTTCCTTGGCTTTCCTGACCTGAGTGGAAAAAACAAATTTCAGTATTACACACATTTATAATTTCGTAAAGTATTCAATTCCTACTTGTCAATGTTTGAACCAGATAATGTATAGTTCTTCAACAAATGTGTAACAGTTTAACCATAAAGTGCCTTCCAATGGGAGAAGATGTCCCATTAGCAAGAGTTTGATTTGAAAATCAAATTTCGCATTGTGCAGGCTTGGCAAAAAACAAAGCAAAACACAACATTTATGGTATCCGTCATGATAGTTTGAACATAGGCGATTTCAAGTAAGGCCATTGAGGTCTACATTGTAAGGTTGGCTATGAATAAAGATCATAATGAAACCAAATGCAAACTTTCCTTTTATACATTGCTGCAAACAGACTGTAAGCACAAAAAATATCCTATGATTTACACAGTCAAAGACAGAAACACCTGTACAACTACTGCTAGAATAACAAGCTGTGGTAATCTACAAACCTGCTCTTGCACGTAGTTCTCAACAGTGTCATCTCTTTCACCATGATCTTGATCTTCCTGACTAAACATAAGGTCATGATCGCTTATTCCAAAAACATCTGCAAATATATTGAAGCAATTTTCTGTCACTAACAGATCAACCTGTTGAATTTATCAGGATCACTGTATTATTCTTTGCAACACCTACCTTTTCAATCAGATACCTATTCTATAGTTTTAATGTAAGCAAACAAACAGACAGACAACAATAGAGAAAACTCTATTTTTTGATCTGTTTATGTTTATTCTTTTCCAGGTTAGCTCATCACTATCAGGTCAAAACGGTTGAAAAAAGTAAAGCATAGTCGGTGTTCGCCGCAGCTTGGAAAAACAGAGGGGCAGCAAATCACATTACAATATTTAATATGCATATACCGGTACATATATATTCATTACAGCCATTAACAGACTTACCCAGAGAGTGGAGAAATGCAATATGCTCATCAAGATCAATGCTTGACTCTCTGTCTGAAGAATGGAGTTCTTGTAATTGCATCTGAGTGGTTGATACATGAGGATCGTCCAGGACAAAGAGTTCTCTCAGTTCTTGGCGGGTGAAATATCTGATATGGATACAAGGCAAAGATGTGATAAATAATAGTTTCACCATAATATTGACATTACGCTCTCTGGTATGCTGGTAAATTTTGAATTTTTCAAGATACAAGCTACACTTAGTCTGCTCTGTTCAAAATGCACACTAATTCAAGTGTACTGGTATGTCATAGAGAACAACATATGTTGCCGTCTTGTAGAATGTAAAAATATCTTTCATTTTAAACACTTAAACAAGTCTTACAGAATAAGTAGTTTTGGCAAAGTACATCACATCTACAAGTTTGAGTTTGTGGTAAATTCAAACCGGGCATTTTCACAAAATCTGAAATACTGAGAGAAAAAGTCAAAGTAAAGGGTATGCAGCTACAGTGGACACACCTGAATGGGTCTTTGGAAGAGCCCGTGGCCTGTCTTGTTATGGAGTCCTTAAAAATCTGTCTGCGGTAAATTTTCTCTTCGACAGAACCGCAGGAGATGAGTCTGTAGATGACAACACTTTTCTTCTGCCCTATTCTGTATGCCCTGTCCACTGCTTGGTTGTCAGTGGCGGGATTCCAGCTGGGATCAACTGCAGAGAAAAAAAACGCTGGAATATTGCGACAAAAGAACATGGCAGAAAACTTCCTTATGTTGAAACATTTGATTTGACATCAATACAGTTTGGCTCTTCACTTACACATCCTGCCGAATCAGAACTCAATATGACTTTTATATAAACAAGCGACCTAGCGGCCGATATAGCTCCGCTGTATTTATGTAGAGAATAACTATTTTTTACACATGTTGATGAAGAAGGGTGGAAATCTTTGATAGCTCGATGCAGTGGCCAGAAAAAAGTGGCTAAAATAAGCTGCAAAAATACGCAATTGAAGATTTCATCATACTTTGAATATATCACATAGGATCATCCCTAAGAACATGTCAACCAAAGCTATCTGATGAGTAGTTTTTGAGAATAAATTTTTTGACCAAAAATGGCAACAATTGCCCCCAAAAGTAAAAATTGCAGATTTCATCATAATTTCAAAAGATCAAATTTAGTTCATCTATAGAAACCTGTATAACAAATTTCAAAGCTTGTAGACAAGTACTTTTTGAGAAACACATTTTTTGACCAAAAATAGGAAAAATTGCCCCAAAAATTCAAAATTGCAGATTTCATCATTATTTCAATAAATATCATTTAGTTCATCTATGGAAACCTGTATACCAAATTTCAAAGCTATCAGATGAGTAGTTTTGAATATACACATTTTTTTAACCAAAAATGGCAAAAATTGCCCCAAAATACAAAATTACAGATTTCATCAGAAATTCAATATATATTACTTAGCTCATCTGTAGAAACCTGCATACCAATTTCAAACTATCAGACCAGTACTTTTTGAGAAACACATGTTTTGACCAAAAATGGCAAAAATTGCCCCAAAATTACAAAATTGCAGATTTCATCATAATTTCAATAATTATCATTTAGTTCATCTGTAGGAACCTGTACACCAAATTTCAAAGCTATCGGATGAGTAGTTTTGGAAATACACATTTTTTGACCAAAAATGGTAAAAATTGCCCCAAAATTACAAAATTGTAGATTTCATCATAATTTCAATAACTATCATTTAGTTAATCTGTAGGAACCTGTATACCAAATTTCAAAGCTATCGGATGAGTAGTTTTGGAAATACACATTTTTTGACCAAAAATGGCAAAAATTGCCCCAAAAATACAAAATTACAGATTTCATCAGAAATTCAATACATATTACTTAGTTCATCGATAGAAACCTGTATACCAAATTTCAAAACTATCAGACCAGTACTTTTTGAGAAATAAATTTTTGACCAAAAATGGCAAAAATTGCCTTAAAAAAGCAAATTTGCATATTTTCTGCACAATTTGAACAAATCTGAAATAGATCATCCCTAGGGACCTATGTACCAAATATCAAAGCTATCTGACTGGCAGTTTTGAAGAAGATTTTTAAAGATTTTTTTACCAGAAATGACAAAAATTGCCTTAAAAATACAAATATGCAAATTTCGCCACGATTTGAACAAATCTGACTGAAGTCACCCTAAGCAAACTGCATATCAAATTTCAAAGCAATCGGACGAGCGATTTCAGAGAAGAAGATTTTTTTACCAAAAACACCAAAAAATGCCCCAAAAATACAAATATGCAAATTTCACCACGATTTTAACAAACTGAAGTGAGGTCACCTTAAGTGAACTGCATATAAAATTTCAAAGCAATTGGACTTGCGGTTTCAGAGGAGAAGGCAATTGTTGACGGACGACGACGGACGACGACGACGACGACGGACGACGACGGAAAATCAACCTATTTGATAAGCTCCGCGTCGCTGACAGCGGAGCTAAAAAGTGGTACAGTTGGTCGGCCACTTATAGATATACTTTTGTTGACATCTTGTTCAGTTGTTGATATAGTACATTTTTGTAGTACAATATCCATTTTGGACATACTAAATATTACACTCTTTCTCAGGTAAAATACAAAGTACAACAGTAAGACATACCCCTCGCCCTGGCAGCAATTTTTCTGTGAAGACTTGTGTTACAACATGCAAAGCCAGTACATTGAACTCCCTACATTACATGCCATTATCGTCACTTGATAATCAAATGTTTTAACTTACAGATGACGACCCTATCAGCTGCTGTGAGTGTTAGTCCAACACCTCCAACTCCTGTGGTTAGCAGGAACACCTCATATGATGGGTCTTTCTGAAATTTTCTGATTATTCTCTCTCTGTCTTCAAGTTTACGTATGGTGCCATCCATTCTCATCACTTTGAAATGCTGAAAAACATGCATAAATTAATGTATAAATATTGACACGTATTTCAAAATATTTAATATATATCTCTTTGCTAAAGCCCTGAATTCCTAGTTTTCCTCTGTATGGATTCCATTACATTAAAACAGTGGGATGAGATAAAAGTAAAGTACTTGTAGCAGAATTCTCATTCTGGATAACAGAGGCATGGCGCCCTCTAGTGGTGTTTGAACACCCTCTGGTGAAAATACAATGCAACAAATATTTTTCAAATTTGAGTGAAGAAATTCACAAATTTCCACAGGAAAAATTACCACATGTCACATAAGCCCTCTTGTGAAAATTTCATATGGACAACTCTGAGTACTGTATTAATCATCCCTTCTCTCTCAATGAGAATGGGTCTCATGAAACGTACAGGAACTTTGGTACCATTGTCATTTGAAATTACCAACAAATACACATAAAGAACCTAACCCATCTGTTGATCTATGAATTAATCATCTAAAAGACATAATTTGCACACTCCCATTAGGTTTTTTATCACCTACCAAAATTATTTTATATGCAATGAGTTCAATTACTCGCGTGTACATTTTTGATATTAAATAATATAAATTAAATTTGTAATAAAAAATATTGCAATTTCATTGCTAACAACCTATCTGGATAACAAATATCAAAAACTTTCATGCAGAATTGATGCTTCAATACTTACAAGCCCTACAAGTACTTTCTGAACGATATCCAGCATCTTCTTGGACTGGCTGAACACCAAGGTACGGTGACCTTCTGACCTCAGGTTGCCTAGCAACTTCACCAGCACCACCATCTTCCCAGACTCCTCTGTGAGTGATTCGTTGCTAATGTGTTGAATGTCATTAGCGGCACACTCCTCCAGAGCCATCTCACTGGCTTCATCATTGATGAAATTGCTGAGTGACAACAAAGGGACTTTGTGGTATAATGCACTTCAAGGACAAATATTTGGATTCTTAAAGAGTTTAACATATTTAGAGTGTGCACAAGCATGACAAAATGTGTGAAAAAAGTAATGCTTATTATATCATACAAGTATATTGATGGCGCAAATACTGCAATCTGATTGCTCAAGACATGCTAAATTCACAATAAAGCACAGCTGAAACAGGCACAAGCATAGAGAAAAAAATCCCTTTTTGACATTTCATGCCAGAATTCCAATGTACTATTATGATACAGCAATAAACCACCTAAGCAACAGATATACCACTCGATTTTTTTACCGGTTCACTCCATATATGCACTTGCTATCGCTCATGTACATATGACGTGAACTGGTCAAAATCTCATAGTATACCATCGCTGGGTGTGGTTTAATGTTTAAGAAAACAATTATCTGGCTTTCCCTTTTTAGTCCTTTGGGCCAAAGGCCCAAAGTACTAATGTGATGACGCGGCCTCTGTTGTTGCATACAGTGGGCCGTATGCTGTGGACGCAGGTATCTCAGAAACGCTTCAGTAACTTTTCTGAAATTTGGTCTGGTGGTCACTTGGGCATGTATCTCAAACGGTCTTTTTTCTTTTTTTGATTGAATCATTTTAAAGTCACTTTTTTAGCTTTTTTCTGATAACCACTATTTTCACTTTTTCCTCAAAACCACTGATTTGATTATTGTGATGTTTGGCATGGGTGTTCGTATAGTTGAAAGTACCGTCAGAAATGTTCAAGATTTGGTGATACATGCCTCACATTATTTTTAAACAATATTTTATCCATTTTTATTTTATATTTACTTGATTTTGCCTCACTTTCGCTAAAGCTACCGTCTGCGCATGCGCACAACTGTAGGACAAAATCTGAGTTGAAGAATCGAAACGGACGCCATCTTGTTTCTCGGTGTGGGCACATTTTTGGTAAAGTTGACAGTGATGCACTTTTGCAGCTGACGTGTATTTTTTGGTACGAAAGGCGCCTTTGATCGACTGAAGAATGATGGCCTCCGTAGGCGATAAACACCGGTACTGGCAGGCATATCAGTTCTACTGAGGAAGTAATCCACTGGCCCGTATAGGTCAGGGGCTCACTTAGGGAGAACCACTTGATTTCTGGGGGGGGGGTATAGAGGATTTCGAGGAAAAAAAATTGTCACCAGGTGAAATAAAAGAAAAAAATTAAGCCTGTAATGGCTTGAGAAAAAAATATTCTCATAACAGACAGAAATAAAAAAGGAATTGTCACAATGCTGTTGAAATGAGCAAAATTTTGGAAACTTCATTCTCATGTATTCTTTGCTGGCATGCTGCCAAAGGCACGCAAATGTTTTTACCACAAGTAATTCTTATGTGTTTTCTTCCAGCACTTATGATATAAGCATTCACTACTTTACACCTCGGTGCACTCGATGTTTTTCTTCCTTTCTGACCCAAGAAATCATGTTTCAGGATTTCTGTTGCAATATCTCAATGGTATAGGCAATATCTAGATGGGACTATTTGACTTCTGTAAATCGTGAAAATTTAAAACACAAGATAGGAGTCAATAAACTAGTGTTAAAACCAATACATTATTCTCTCAATATAAATATGTTTATGTTAGAAAGATTACAAGTTGACAATGAAAATTGAGGAACAACAAATATAATGAAATACAATGTGTGAGCCTTGTTTCTCTGACCACAAAAGATAACATCTCCCCTGAGAACATAAAAGGAATTGACTGTTTTAAAGAAAGCAGGTATAGTACTGATCACAGTTGATTTGCTAAAAAAGTGTTCTATAATTAAAGTTGTATATATAATAGACTTTCCATTTTGTTTGTCATTTGTTGGAATGTAAAATGAATAAATAAAAACATCCTGTGATATGTGAAACACTGGCTTAAATTGAAAATTGCACTGCTACTCCATTTGAAAAAAAAATTGATGCAGGTCTGACTGTAGAAATCAAAAAATGCTGTCTCTCTAACAAAAAAAGTTCCCATACCCACTTCCTGCATACCCCCCCCGAAATCAAATGGGTCTCCCCTTAATATGCGCATGCGCACATAACAAGTTAGCGTTGTTTTTCGAGGACTTTGAAAAAAAAAAACCCGAGGCCTTCATGTTTCTCGGTCAGTTGCGAATTTGACGTTTTAAAGGTTTTGCGTATATTTGATTGCTGTCATGTATTTTTGGCACGAAACGCTCCTTCGATAGACTGAAGAATGATGGCCTCCGAGGCTCCGTACTCGGTACTCCCCAGTACCGGCGAATCCATTGCTTTTAATAGCGAGGCAACCCGACGGCGGCCCGTACTACAGTTATGCTCAACGGAAAGTAGACGATGAGATTAAATGATACCTTACTCAATTACTAATTTACATCAGACACTTTATTTCTAAAACTACACTAGTACCTCACAATATTGCTTGCGAGCGGCAAGTTCTCAAAGACAAGAATAACAAATACCAGACCTAAATGATTCCTTAACATAACAGTCGCTTGCCTGCTTCTCTGCCGACATGAGTGCCTTATCTCTTTCCACTGGTTATTGCCGTAATCTTATACCACGATACTAATTACACAGCGACAAAAAGACAACTGTAGTTCTTGCTGAAATGAACGTCATCGCCGGGGTAGACCGGCCGACATTGTTGAGACACTGCTCAGTAAGTGTCAAGTAGATTGGATTTTTCAATCTTTAAAATCATGACTTCTGCTTTTGCCAATTTTCATTTTCTTTGACACTAAAATGCCTTAAAACAGATTACCCCTAATTCTTTGTATGAAAATGCCTCGACCTAACCTCCCTAATTCTTTGTAAAACACGTCCACACTTACGATTGATAACAATGGGTATTTTGCCAAACCATGGTGGTGAAAATGTTACAATCAACTGCCACTCTGTAATTTGTGCTAGAGTGAAGATAAGTGTGGACAAAAACATTTGGATAAAACTGACTTAATTTGGCAATGTTATCACGCATGGGGGTCTCTAGCTATGTACCATATCGCCAACTTTACAATTACCTAAGCTACTGATGATTAATGTGAAATACTGTCTATGTGTCCACTGTTCTGTGTGTCTCTTCTAGCAGTCAAACAGTGGTGCAACTATTCTCATGCATACTCTTCCAAGTACATTTGATTGGGATGTTTAACGTTTTGTGTTTATTGTATCCAATCAAATGAGACTTTGTCTATCTGTTATTCAATGGCTCAAAATTGATGAGGGTCAATTACAGATTTGTATAATCCTCTACAAGATTTACTCGCCAAACCAGAGAAACCATATAATTATTGTCTGTCTCAAGATATCTTTGCAAGAGCTTTTCAGACAAAAACATTTGATTCATGAATGATGAAGATGTTTCATTATTTGCCTTTTATATATCTCTTTGAGAGGCATATATGTTACTTCATGCTTCAGCCAACTTACAGTTGTCTTTTTGTCGCTGTGTAATTAGTATCGTGGTATAAGATTACGGCAATAAACCAGTGGAAAGAGATAAGGCACTCATGTCGGCAGAGAAGCAGGCAAGCGACTGTTATGTTAAGGAATCATTCAGTCACTGGTATTTGTTATTCTTGTCTTCGAGAACTTGCCGCTCGCAAGCAATATTGTGAGGTACTAGTGTAGTTTTAGAAATAAAGTGTCTGATGTAAATTAGTAATTGAGTAAGGTATCATTTAATCTCATCGTCTACTTTCCGTTGAGCATAACTGTAATAGCTGGGTGAGAGCGAGGGAATGCTCTGTCCTTCTACCTCCGGCCTCCATGTCATAACAAACTGGCGTCTTTTTATGTTAACGTACTGTCCTTTCGACACAGCGATTCCTTTTAGTTTTCTGTTGCTTATTTGGGTAATTTCGACAGTTGTGCATTGATTTTGACATCATTTTTGACTTCGATCGCTAAAGTGTGTGCTTTTAAAGTTTTATGTTGACCGATTTACTAAGGAAGTACGCGCACTTCAGAATCACGGCATAATCCGACATGGTAATTTGGCATGATCATCAGATCATACATGATCCGAGATTGCACTTTAGCAAGGTCACGATAACTAATGTTGTTTGTTTCACTGTCGTTTAATACCTATATTTCCACTAAAAGACCATTAGAATTTCCTCCTGGCTACTTTGAAATCGTGCACTGGCATGCATGTAGTTGTCAACATCACTATGCTTGTTTGTGGCTAGACTGTCGACAGTCCTCGTGCCTTCTTTTGACCGGAGTCACTTTATTGAGTGCGGTAGCAATCCAACGTAGAGGCGATCGAGCGCCGAAGGCGCGAGGTCGAGTGCCGAAGGCACGATACCAGCTCTAAATACCGGAAGCTACGCGAGACCAAGCAGTACAAGCGACTGGCGAGAGTCTAGTTTGTGGCGAACAAAACCCATTGGCAATCGCCACGATCTCAAAAGCGTGGCAACAGCTGATTTCGTCGAAATTGATAAAACTAAGCAGTCCAAATATATGCTAAAGACAAAATAAAAACTCTTTATTTAAAGCGCTTACTTGAAATTGTAAAGGAAGACAAAATATTACAATTACATTCTCGCGATCTCCATGAACTGGCCTTCCGATCACGCTGATACTGAGATCATGGAGGTAGTGCTGAGCTTTATTGACACAATATTTCATATCGCAGTATCAAATCAAACTGATTACAAAATCCCTGGATCAGCGATATTTTAGTGAAATTTCCACATTAATCATAACTTGTGAAAAGTAAACGTGAAACAAAGACGTCGTGTATGCTGTCGATCGACAGCATTGTGTGAACCATAAAACCAGCTGGCATGTGCATTGACTGCACATGATAAAAGCAAGTCGACATTGCAATATCAAACGGTCTACATCTTGTGAAAACAACGACGTAGCAGTGAAAGTTGTCATAGTAATCGGTAAAAACTCTTCACTGATGAACTGATAATAGCGTCAAACAAATGAAATTGCATATTTAGAGAAGGAAAACCAACGTCTCATAGTGGCCTTGAGTGAGAATAAACAATGGCGGATGTGCGGAGTGGGACTATTCTATTTAGGTAACGGGGGTACGGAGAGACACAGATTCATAAAGGTACTGGCAAAACGTGCCATTTTCCTAGCGATGCTGTCGCGGGAACTTCAATGTCCCATTGTTGTAACACCTTTTCAATAGTTTTTCTGATCGGAAAAGTAATTTTATTAACTGTAATGATCTATTATACGCTCATCACCTTTCTGTATCGGGGTTTAACCAGGGTAACAGCACATAAAGTAAAGTGAAGTAAGCCTATATTGAAATCCTATTGGGGATCTTGATCATAAAGTTCAATACAGGTTTTGCAAAATCAACAACAAAAGAGTATATATAGATGAGGATGTAACATGTTCATCAATATTTACTCTTTTTTTTTCATTTTTTATTTTGGTCTGAGTTGAAACAATTTTCCCAAATCACATAATGATGATTTGTCTGTTCTTGAAAAATGTTTATAAGGTCTTGTGTGTCTCTGAATGTGTTTTTACAAATGTTTTAATTAGTTTACTTAAACATCATGTCTACTGTGTGGCTAATGAAAGTTGCGTGTGGCTAATAAAATTAGGACCAAATTAGCCACACTGAGTAAGTGTGGCTACTAACTTGAAAATCCTACCGCTAACCCTGATTGTATGTCCTTTCCTGCACTACATAATTCAAAATTAAATATTGTTTTTGGCCTATACATACTTGAGGGGTAAGCTTATTTAGTCTCATACATTAAAGATGCACTGTTGACCTACAGAGTCCAAACTTTTTATCATTGTATTGTAGATAGGTATACACTCCAAATACTAGTACAAGTGTGGTGAGTGTAACAAGCAAATGTTTTTTAGTCAATCAGGGCTCACTCTAGGCTATGACAATCATTAGCCATCTGATTAGCCAAATACAATTTTCTTTAGCCAAATGAAGCAACCATTAGCCAATGCACCATAATTGTGGGATTCAAAATGAGAAAGATTAAAAACATTATATGGATGACAAGTTGCTCAGTTTATTGTTCAAACGTGAAAATACACATTACACAGGTATTGGTTTTACAGATTTTTCACCTGATGTGGTATCAATATTGTCAATAAACTTTGATGCAACATATTTTACCACAAAATCAAAATCCTCTTGTGAATATTTCAGCTCAGCCTCCCCAGAGTCATCAATACAACTCTTTACTTTTTCAATATGTGTTTGTTTGAATGCTCTTCTATCTTTTTTAACACACCATCTCTGAAAAGCTTCATCAAAGTTGAAAAGATGGATATCTGGACCTTCTATTTTGATCACAAGAAGATTATTTACATTTTCTGTGTGGAGAGCATTTCTGAGTGCTGTCTTAATGATATTATATCTAGAGAAACCCCTTTCTACATTGACTGATGTCACAGGGCATGTTAAGCAGATAGTTGCCAGGGTACACAAATTTGGATAGGACTGCCCATGTGATCTCAATACCCACTCCCAAAACTCACAGAAATTCTGATTTCTGTGCTTCCACATGACATACTTAAAAACTGACCATTCATTGATAAGTTTTTCTTTACATAATGGTGGATTTACAGTATTACCTTCACTAGTAACTTTCTCTGTACCAAAGAAATCACCCAAAGTGTCAATCTCCTGAATTCCATACTCTAAAAGCTCACCATCATCAGCTGGGGATTTTGATGGAACCAGTATATCAAATGAGGCACTAATTACATCATCACTTTCATCAAATCTGCTGGCCAAGTTATCAGACAGACAATCTAGAAATTTCTGACTACTCTTTGCAAAATTCTCTCTGTGTTTGCTGGTCAATGCAATCTTGTGGGAATGAAATTCAAACTCTGCCCTGTCAGCATTCTCTGACTCTACACTCTCCAGAAATTTAAGAAAGTGAGGCCCTTTCTTTACTTTAAAATCATCAATGGCTCTCTTACAAGCACAGATATACTCAGAAACATCAGAAAAGGTAAGGTTATCAGCCTGCAGGGAGAGACATGTTGTGTTTAATACAGCCAATACATCTAATAAAAAATATGACATGGCAATGAAGTCAAATCTTGCAATGTTCTTCAAAAGTCCTGACACACGTGCATTGTTTTGGTTATGTTCAACATCATCATGTAGAGCTGATAGCAATGAGTCAAATGTTTTGCAAATTGTAGATACAGTATTGTAGAAAGAGAGCCAACGCGTGTGAAAAACCTGCTGATATTTCAATTTTCTGTCGCCAACACTCTCTTGAGCAGTTGCTAATTTATTTTGATTCTTTGGAGAGTAGTGATAATATTTGTAAAGATCATTGACAAGTGCTTGGTATTTCACAAGGTAAGGGACACAATCAGCAGCTTGACCACTTGCAAGTGCTAATTTATGAGCTGCACAGTGTTGTGACAAGATAAATGGATTGTCCTTTTTGAATCTTGTCGTCAATCCCTGTCTTTTCCCGGTCATCACACTTGCTCCGTCTGTACCAAGTGAGATCAGATTTGACAGCAACAATCCTTTCTCTTTAAGAATGTCTTTGACATCAAGATACAGTTGTTCAGATGTTGCATTACTCAAAGGGCTAACACTCAAGAAGTGAGATTCAATTTTGCCATCAACAACACCTCGGATGTAGATCATCAGGTTTTGCGAAACAGAAACATCTGTTGATTCATCCAGTTCTAAAGAGTAGAACTTTGCTGACTTCATTTTTCCAATGACATCCTTTTCAATCACCTCTGAAATGCAGTCAATGAAGTCATTAGTACTTGTACTGTGCATATATGTTACTCGATCATCTTGACGAAGAGCTGCAAACGACTTAACACCCTGTAAAAATGAAAATAAAAATATTATCTGTGGCAGACAGCTTGGCACAAACTTTAGAAAATAAGTACTGTTCCAAATATTGTCTAAACTTTTCTAAAGCTGTCACTCAAAACACGCGGTTTTCATCTAGTTTATGAGACTGGCGCCAATGAAGACGTCAAATCAGTCACGAAAGTACAGAAGTGAATCTACATTATCAAATAATTACTCTTAAAGAAATTCAGTTATAAAATTCATGTTCACATGATATTTTCACAACGTGAAGTAAGATAGCCCTAAGCTGACGATTTTGTGAAACATGAACGAAAAGCTGGTCACAAGTTTGTGTGTTCTGCCTGCGCTAACTCGGTAACGGTAGCGTTCGGAAAAACTAAATGCCCAAAGTAGCAAAATAAAAAAAAAGATCGGTGTAGACTAAGTTGTATCTTAGATAGTGACAGTACATACCTGCAAATCACAGAAGTCCACCACTGCTTTTACTTTCGCCTTCGCCATGTCTTCTTTCGCAACAAAATATACACTCCTCATCGTTGCGACTATGGCTTCTCTCACGGCATTGTAAGCCGTTGCTGCTGCTTTTGGCATTTCATCGTTTTTAACGCTACAGTTAGCAGAACACGCAAACTTGTGATCACCTGTTCTCTCGTGCTTTACAAAATCATCAGCTTTAGGGATATCTGACTGTCTTCCCGTCGTGAAAATATTGGTCCTGCCAGCCTTGATGCAGAAATTGCAGAAAAACATGCGTTTTTCTCCATCGTGGCGGAGCCAGAGAAATCGTCTGAACCAGTCGGGTTTCATCTTTCGCTTTGCTGTGAGCAATTTTCTCCCTTCTGTCGCTGCTCCGCTTTCTCTCTTCTCATCGCCACCATTTTTTGATTGCTCCGTTTCTTTTCTCGAGGGTCCCGGAGTTCCCCAGAAGTCGGTAAGAGTTCGTTTGGAAGCCATTCTAATGCTAATCAGTCGGACATTGAGAGGTCGAACGTGCTATTTACGCTGAGCAAATGTCATGACATTCAGTACACGTGCGAGTGTCCGAAAGTTGCCGAACGCCGTTCGGGAAATATCATACTAGCCGATGATGACGTCAATGCGTCGAGGACCCAATCGGGAGACATCGAACGCATTCGGTCACTATCAACACTGACAACGCAGCATTGATTTTGCCTTGCGTTACGCAGAGCACAGAACTTCCTGCTGCCGTTGCGTTGTCGGAATGAAGTTATATGAAAGTTGGTTTGATGATTCAAAAGCGATATTTTTTGGGGGAAATATCTTTCTTCGCCAATTAAATCGCCAAATTCAATTTCTGGTCGCCATTTGAAATTTTTTGTAGTTTTTGGCGAGCTGGCGATCGGGTAGCGGGAGCCCTGAGACAATGGTTCATATCAAGGTTGTTGATACTTACAATCCACACTTGAACTTATGCTGGAGCGGTAACCAACCAGTTCAAATAACTTTCATTTATGTCAAAACAATTTGACATTTTGCCAAATTTCACATTTATGGCAATTAATAAACAGTAAGGAGGTACAAAGGACGTCGGTGCCCCCGGGCCCCATGTTATTTTATATTTACTTGATTTTGACTCGCTTTCGTTAAAGCTACCGTCTGCGCATGCGCACAACTTTAGGACAAAATCTGAGTTGAGAATCGAATCGGACGCCATCTTGTTTCTCGGTGTGGGCACATTACCCTAGGAGATAGGTGGCTTTAATCAGAATTTTAGGTGAGGAAGGTTTGAAAAGTCCATTCTATGTAAAAAACGGCGCTGATTCCAAAAAAAGCAGTCTTATTGACCCCACTCAAGACAAAATTGCCATTTTGGCCACTTTTTCCTCAAAAATGTCATTTTAAAAATGGTCATTTTTGGTCAAAAACTGAAAATCAATTGTTTTTTTTCACATTTGGAGATCAAATGATGTATGAAAAGTTCATTCCATGTAAAAATGGGTGCTGATTTCAAAAAAGCAGTCTTATTCACCAAACTCCAGACAAAATTGCCATTTTGGCCTCTTTTACCTCAAAAATAGTCATTTTTAGACAAAAATAACTTAAAACGATTCGTTTTCTTCGCAATAATAGATAAAACGATGTGTGGAAAGTTCATTCCATGTAAAAATGGGTGCTAATTTCACAAAAAGTAGTCTTATTCACCAAACTCAAGACAAAATTGCCATTTTGGCCGATTTTCCCTCAAAAAATGGTCATTTTTGGACAAAAACGGAAAACCTATTGTTTTCTTCACATTTGGAGATCAAATGATGTATGGAACATCCATTCAAATGTAAACATTGGTGTTGATTGAAAAAAAAACAGTCTTATTTGCTCCACTCAAGACAAAATTACCATTTTCGCCACTTTTTCTTCAAAAAACTTGTCATTTTTAGAAAAAAACAAAAAAAAATGTTTTCTTCAAATTTCGTGAGCAGATGATGTATGGAAATTCCATTCAATGTAAAAGATAGTGCTGATTCAAAAAAAGCAGTCTTATTACTTGCCATTTTTACCAATTCTTTGTTAAAAAAGATCATTTGAGAAGAAATTAAGGAAAAAAATATTTTTTTTCACAATTGGAGATCTATTGATGCATATTAAATCGTGTGTGTGACCACTATCATTTCTGCATGGTGGACTAAAAAGCTCCCCGATGTTTGGCGTAAACCCACTGTTTCTGATTTTGTATGATTGTTTTGTGCTTTCTGTTCGTGTGTGTTGCGTAAGTGTGAATTATCCCTTGCGTAAATAGACTCTCATATGGATAGCAACATCTCTAACAGTGCGCCACTGAGTTCACTTTGGTGACGTCAGTGAGGCGTATTAGGTTTGTCTACGTGCGACTATTTGCGAGGCGAATTGGTGCCGAAAATCAGTGTCGGATCAAGACCGGTCGGTGACCGATATTAATTAAAAAAGTAATATATCACATCAGATAGGTTATATTTAGAACATAGAATGACGTTGTTCGCCAAATGTTAGCAGTTTTTGTGAT
This sequence comes from Ptychodera flava, assembly GCF_041260155.1. Taxonomy (NCBI): domain Eukaryota; kingdom Metazoa; phylum Hemichordata; class Enteropneusta; family Ptychoderidae; genus Ptychodera; species Ptychodera flava. The sequence goes on along the minus strand of NC_091939.1, from coordinate 32,158,840 downwards.
GAAAGATTGATTTCTTTGCCATGTGGTTCGGATTTTGGTGTTGTTTCATTATTCCTAAAAAGTAAAGAAAGGTATAGCAACATTCACATTATATGAAAAATTACAAGTACATTTGAATGCTAATAAGGTTCAAGAGATTTTTACGAGATATTCATGTTCTTCTCGTTTAAGTTACTCGTGTTGGCTTTGATGAAGCAGAGCTGAGAGAAAAGCTTTCATCATCTGTGCTGATATAATAGGCGTATTGTACACTTGTGCTTCCATAAAAGTTTAATTACAGATAATTTCTCTAAAATCCTGTATCAGAACAATCTACAGCTATTAAATGAAGTAACAAGTTACTAGTAACTCTTTGTGGCTCCGAGATACAAAAAAATCTTCAGAGTATACAGTACAATTTGTTAACTGATTGAATTGAAAAACAAAATACAGTGGATCGATATTTGAGTACCTTTGTAAAAAGAAATCAAGTAGGTGTCTACTTTCAAGTCTATCCCTCCATACTATATTCTCTTTATTAAACAGCCTTCCTGTCTTTTAATAAGATGAATGATAATCTAGAGTTGCCTTTGCAGTGTGTGCTGCATGTGCGTGGTGATAGAGAACATTTAAATGAGGCAGTAACTCATTTTACAAAACAGACATGGGAGACAGCAGGCGAGATAGCTCAATTACGGAAAGCATATCAGAAGAGATCAAAGTACCTTGTTTTATGTGATTCTATTAACTTTGAAGTTGAACCATTGCCACATTATGGTTTTCACAGTGGTTGTTACAGTAACTTTACATCATATCAGGTACATTCAAAAGAAAGAAAAACTTTTTCTGATGTTGTGGAAACTAGATCTAGGGTGGAGAAATCAACAGTGGGAACTACTACAACTACCGGAGTGCTTCAAAGCAAGTGTATTTTCTGCAATGGCCTAGATCGCAAGCATTTTCCCGGTGGTTTTGAAACACTATCTGAATGTGTGACTAGACCAGGACAAGACAGCATTTTAAATGCAGCGAGCAACTAAAAGATGAGCCTTTCCTCCGTGAATTTGGAAATATTGATTTCATAGCTAAAGAAGTCAAATATCACAATACATGCAGAAGAAGGTATATTTCAAAAGCAACTAAATTAGAAGAAAACGAGATGGGCACAACAAATACAAATAGACGGGAAAATGCTTTTCTAAAGTTATTGTCATATATAAACTGTGAAATTTTTTTGAAAGACTCACGAATGAAATTGGTTAATGTCAATGAAACCTACATTGAATTCCTCAAAGAAGAAGGATTAGTTGAGCCTAACCCAGAACCATACCATCTTTTGTCCAAAATTAAAGAATTCTATGGAAGCAAGCTTCGACTTGATCAAGAAAGTAAGAAGCAGGGTACATATCTCTCTTTTGCAAAGGATGCTGTGGAAAATGAAATACAAAATGTTGCTTTGTTCCTCAGAGAAAAGATCCAGAAACTCTGTGAGAATGAACTCCCAAATCCATTACAGTGGAAGCAATTCACAATGGCCAGTGTACAGATATACCTGCTGAACTATTGCAGTTTTATAGGATTCTGTACACTGGCTCAAAAGACGAAGCCGGTCAGAGAGTTGAGAGGTATATTGAATCATCAGCTGAAGATGATATTTACAAAGTAACTCGTGGAACAGTGAAACCAGCTAAACACATACTTCTGGGCATGGGCTTGAGAAGTATTACTGGTTCCAAAAAGGTGCAAGAAATTGTTAATCACTTTGGCCACTGTATAGGATATCATACTGCAGAAGAATATGAGACTCAGATTGCAGCAACAATTATGAGAAGAATCGTATTCTTCCTGACGGCTTAGAAGCAAAAAAGGGCTAAGCACAATAACAGCATGGGACAACTACGACCAATCAACGTATCATGACACACATGGCATCTGTATCCAAAATAAAGTTCCCGTTGTTTTGCCACCATCCAATACAACAACCACAACCTCCATCACTAACTCACCACCATCATCAGGTAATTCATCGACACCTTCAAATGCACCAATGGATACAGTTCCTTCTGTGAGCAGGAAAAGTAAAAGAAGCCTTGACATTCCAAATACATTGCTCGAACCAGTAAGAAAAAAAATTATGATATCACACTTTCAGTTTGGTATAGTTACAGTGGACAGGCCTGTAAACTACCATTCCTGTTTTTCAAGAGATGTTGCATGGATAATATCTTGCAAAACAAACAAAAAAGTACCAATGTGGTCTGGCTGGAACTCTACAATAACCAAAGATGATCTACCAACTCAAAAAATAGGCTATTTGGCAAATATCGGAGCCCCGCCTACAAGGCATGACGTTGTGAATGAAACTATGCAAAGAAATGTAACCGTTGCAGAAGAGTGTAAGGAAGATTACATTGCAACAACATATGACTTAGCTATCGCCAAACCTGCTTCACAATTGCAGGACAGCATGAGACCTAAGTATGACAATATTTTTGTCTGTTTTGGGGCATTTCATATAATGCTTCGCTATCTGTCAGCAGTGGGGTACCTGATGGATGGGTCAGGTGCAGCCCACATTTTAATCGAGAGTGGTGCCCTTACAAAGGGTTCTCTGAATGCATTTCAATCAGGAAAGCACTATAATCAGACAAGAAGAATGCTGTTCTCCTTTCAAATGCGATGGCGAGCAAGCATCTAGATTTGTTTTTACAACTGGAAGAAGCAAATGATAGTTATGGGCAGTTGGTTGAAGGTCTAAAGGTGTTCAATCGTCACCATCCCTGAGAAAATGAAAGGTTTGGAGGAAACAGATGAGTACATAGCATTCATGAGGAGGTATGACAGATTCTGTGATGCTACCAGAGCTGGAAAACATGGTGTTAATGCTCAGTTTTGGAGAAATTATATTGATATGGTTGATATCTACATGTTGTTCAGTAGAGCTGTACGAACAAATGATGTTGATCTTTTCTGCTTCATGCTTGGGAAATGATTGACATTTTCTTCGCAGCAAATCGCCATAACTATGCACGCTATATGTGTTTGTACTATCTAAGGCTCTTGAATATGGATACCACACACCCTGGCATTAGAGAACAACTTGAAAGGGGTGGTTTATCTGTGAGGTTGTCATCCAATTCATTTGCAAGACAACCAGTGGATCAAGTGCTAGAGAGCACGATAAATGCTGATGCAGCATCACGACAGACTGGAATCTCTGCATTCCATCAAAGTCAAGGAGCAACCATACGATGGACAGTTACTAGATCGGCCAGAAGTACCATTGTAGGATATCTTTTTGAAAAAGCTGCCATAAAGAAAGATTTTAGTCCCTCCCATGAAACACGGAAGTCAAAAGTGAGTAAATTCCACAAAGATTTGGAATGTATTTCAAAAATGATCGAGACAACTATGAATCCTTTTGTTGAGTCCTTGATTGAAGACAGCAATCTGTATTGTTTGGCAGATGGCAAAAAGATGCCAGATTATGTAAAAGATGACATGTTAAATCTCTTTGTGTTTGGGAAAAAGTGGAAAGAAGATTTTCTTCAAGGATGCTTAAAAGATCCTTCAAGATTTGAGAGACCACTGCCAAGACAGAAAGTGAGAAACTTTGCAAGTGCGGCTGCCAAGAGCAACGTACGAGGTAAAGATGAAAAGGTTGTAGAATTGAAGACAACACGGGATTTGCTTGGCAGGTTGGTTTACCTTGCTTGTACAAGTAAGATTGAGCTTGAGAAAGTATTTCCTTTTCCACTAACCCCAGTTCCTCTCTCTTTGGCCAGCATTTATGGCACAATGAAGAAGACACCAAAGTATAAACTTTCCAAACATCTTGAAGGTATGATTCGACACACACAGCCAACAAGAGTTGACACGATTCTCTATGACGCAATGTTTATAATCCAGTCATTACCTTCTGATCTGCATTGAATTTTGGAAAAGTGGCTGAGCTGGTCCTGCGGATCATATGCAGTGTACAAGCAGGTGAAGTTCACTTTGTCTGTGACAGTTATGTGAAAAGTATAAAGAATGCTGAGCAAAATATGAGAGGTGCAAATGATGCATCATTCACATCACTGGTGCAGATCAGTTACGTCCGAAAGATTTCAGATACGCACTGAGATCAGCAAATTTTAAAACTGCTCTTCTCAAGTTCTTCATTGAAGAATGGAAGAATAACAGTTATGCATCTATCATAAAGCAAAAGAGAGTTATCGTTGCACATGAGGGACACTGCATCCAATATACAGCTACTTTGACAGATATGTTGAACAAACTGAGGCACCTGAATATATATGTTCACATGTGGAGGCCGATACCCGCCTAGTGTACCATCTCAACATATTATCGAGAGCAATACCAGGACAGAATGTTGTCGTCCGGGCAACAGACACTGATATTATGGTCAACCTGCTGTTCCATGCCAGACAACTCAATGCCAATCTGTGGATGGATCTTGGACATTCAAGTGATAACACTAGAAGGTATGTCAATATTACAGCACTGGGAAATCACATTGGCCCAGTTCTTTGCAAGGCTTTACCGGGCTACCATGCTCTGACAGGATGTGACTACACATCACCCTTCTTCAGGCAGGGAAAGGTGAACCCATGGAAGAAAGCAGCAAAGAATCCTCTCTGTCTTGAAGGACTCGGCATTCTTGGAGAGAATATAAACTTGCCGATGACGATAACCTGATAGAGCGATATGTATGTTCACTCTATGGTCAGGGAACATTATCATCTGTGAATGAGGCGAGATTGAAAATCTTTCTCATGAAATATAAACCAACCAATCCAGAAAGTCCACTGGGGAAAATAAAGGGAATTGATGCAAGTATGCTGCCACCATGCAAAGATGTTCTTGAACAAAAATTAAAACGATGCAATTATGTGGCATATCTATGGAAGCATGCACATCTACGAGATCCTCTTGAAAACATTGAGCCTACAGATCATGGCTGGAAAGAGGTTGATGGAGTTTTTCTACCAGTCTGGTTTACTGGTAATCAAATGCCAACCATTCTTGCTCAGATCATTCAACCACAAGATATCACTAATGAAGATGACGATGACGACAACAATGACAACGACAATGATGACCACAGCAACAACAACGATGATGATGATGATGATGATGATGATGAGTGATCATATTAACAATGAGAAAAATGAAGATGACAGACAGATAATGTAACGGGAAAGGAGAAGTTTTAATTTCTGGTGACGATTGCTTGCCATTTATTTTGAAAGGAACGAAACTAACAGTCACAAATACAGATCATGAAGATGTGGCTATTTTTTTTACTAAAAAGGGCGTTTTGACGGGAAAGTACCCAAAATGGCAATTTTTTATTGAGTGGGGTCAATAAGACCGCCTTCTTTGAAATCAGCACCAATTTTTACATGGAAGGACTTTCCATGCATCATTTTATTCCAAATGTGAAAAAACGAAATCATGTAAAGTTATTTTTGTCTAAAATTGACCATTTTTGAGGGAAAAGTGGCCAAAATGGCAATTTTGTCTTAAGTGAGGTCGATAAGACTGTCTGTTTTGAAATCAGCACCGATTTTACATGGAACAGAGTTTCCAGACATGGTTTTATCTCCAAACGTGAAGAAAACGAATCGTTTTTAGTTTTTTTGTCTAAAAATAACTATTTTTTGAGGGAAAAGTGGCCAAAATGGCGATTTTGTCTTGAGTTAGGTAAATAAGACTACTTTTGTGAAATCAGCACCCATTTTTACATGGAATGAACTTTTCATACATCATTTGATCTCCGAATGTGAAGAAAACAATAGGTTTTCCGTTTTTGTCTAAAAATGACCGTTTTTTGAGGGAAAATCGGCCAAAATGGCAATTTTGTCTTGAGTTTGGTAAATAAGACTACTTTTTGTGAAATTAGCACCCATTTTACATGGAATGAACTTTCCACACATCGTTTTATCTATTATTGCGAAGATAATGAATCGTTTTAAGTTATTTTTGTCTAAAAATGACTATTTTTTGAGGTAAAAGTGGCCAAAATGGCAATTTTGTCTGGAGTTTGGTGAATAAGACTGCTTTTTTGAAATCAGCACCCATTTTTACATGGAATGAACTTTTCATACATCATTTGATCTCCAAATGTGAAAAAAAAAAACAAGTGATTTTCAGTTTTTGACCAAAAATGACCATTTTTTGAGGAAAAAGTGGCCAAAATGGCAATTTTGTCTTGAGTGGGGTCAATAAGACTGCTTTTTTTGGAATCAGCGCCGTTTTTTACATAGAATGGACTTTTCAAACCTTCCTCACCTAAAATTCTGATTAAAGCCACCTATCTCCTAGGGTACATTTTAGCTCCCATAGCCATATGTATATATGGCAATGGAAGCTATTCTTATAGGCTAGGGAAATGTCTGTATGTATGTATGTCTGTATGTCTGTATGTCTGTATGTCTGTACGTCTGTATGTCTGTATGTCTGTATGTCTGTCCGTCAACATCAAAAACTCCAAAACCGCTGTACATTTCATCTTGATATTTGGTGTGTACATGGATGATGGGCTGTAGATGAGATTTTGTTCAAATGAAGTTGTCATTGCCAAAAATATGCAAATTAAGTGAAAAAATGTAAAAACAGTCAAAATTGAAAATCTCAATAACCACTGAGCAGATTACATGAAAAATTAGCATGTACCAAGTACTTTGGGCTGACCTGAAATAATTGTGCTTTTTTTGATTTTTTGATATTGTTGAAAATATACAAATTAGTGCCAAAAAAGGCGTTTTTGGTAAAAAATCTCCTTCTTCATAACCGCTGGTCAGACAGCTTTGATATTTGTATACAGGTCCCTATGGATAACCCAACTTGGATTTGTTCAAATTGTGATGAAATATGCAAATCTGTATTTTTAAGGAATTTTTTTGTCATTTTTGGTCAAAAATTATTTCATCAAAACCGCTTGTCTGACAGCTTTGATATTTGGTATACAGGTCCCTAGGGATAACCCAATTTGGATTTGTTCAAATTGTGATGAAATATGCAAATCTGTATTTTTAAGGAATGTTTTTGTCATTTTGGTAAAAAATTTATTTCATCAAAACCGCTCGTCTGACAGCTTTGATATTTGGTATACAGGTTCCTACAGATAAACTAAATATGATATATAGAATATTATGATGAAATCTGCAATTTTGTATTTTTTGTGCAATTTTTGACATTTTGGTCCAAAAATGTGTTTCTCAAAAATTCTTGTCTGATGCCTTTGATATTTGGTATACAGGTTCCTGGGGGTTCTCCAAGTGTGATATAGTGAAATTTGATGAAATCTTCAATTTTTGTATTTTTGGGTCAATTTTTGCCGTTTTTGGTCAAAATATTTGTTTCTCAAAAGTTACTCATGAGATAGCTTTGATATTTGGTATACATTTTTATACATAATTATGATGAAATCATCAATTTTGTATTTTTGCAGCTAATTTTGCCATTTTAGGTCAGGCCGTCCTGAAATGAGCTATCCTAGATCTCAACCATCTTCATCAATACATATGTCACAAAAAGTTGCTCTCTACATAACACAGCAGAGCTCTGTCGACTATTGGGTCGCTTGTTTTTTTCAAAACCGCTGGTCAGACAGCTTTAATATTTGGTTAGTTGCTCCAGATGTGGTTAACAGGTCCCTAGGATGACCTTAGTGAGATGATTTCATACAGTCAGGAAATACTTAATTTTGTATCCATGTCTATAGTAGCTTCAGGGACATTGGCCCTATGTTTAAGATAATGTTGTGATTCAGTAAGCATTTGAAATGGTAAACTGTATTTGGTGTTGAAATGCGGTAAAAATAATGAGAAAACATAGCTGAGGTGATTCAGCAGGTTTGGTTCCAACAAATATATTCAAATTTTTTTCAATGTTAAAGAGTGATGGAGGGGGGGGGGTCCTGGCAGATTTTGAAAAAAATCCAAACAAATGTCAATACAAAAATCAGCCACAGAAGGTTTGTCAAAAAGAAAAGGTGAGATAGTGGGAAAAAAGAATGTACAGTGTATCGGATAAAAAAGATGTTCCTCATCAATCTTCCAGACAACCCCCTTTATCAAATGGTACACCCTGATGTATTTTTGTGTGCCATTAAACATGCAGTGTATTTTAGTTTAAGATGTGAATCAAGTTAGGTAAGGATTTGAAAGGAATAGTCAAGTTCACCACAGTTTAACTTTATCTCTTGTGTCATCATCCTTGTGTAATTGGTTAAGTTTGTAAGTTGCTCCAGATGTGGATGTACCAGCTGTTCTGGAAGAAAACAATGTTTACTTTTCCCTATAGGGTTTCTGAGTTAATGATTGCATGTTGAAATCTCTCCATGTATCTGGTGCATGGGCAAAATGTAAATATTGGTTGCATGTTATGTATTTCAGTCTATGTCAAATATTGTAAATGAAAAATCAAGAACAGTTTGCTGTGTGCTTGTAAAAGATAACATGTATGTCAATACATATTAAAACTGCCTTGCAGTTTGATTGTCTTAAAAATTATCACAGAATTAGAAAACGAAAGGAAACTAATCAAATTGCTGTAACATATTCACCCTCAGTGTCTGTAGGCCTATACTTAACTATTTTATCATTACATTCAGCTTTTTGTTATATCTTTATCACTCTCCATGGGCCAAGGCACACTTGGGGTCAATGTCATCACTCTGTGCCAGTCTGTGAATGTCAGTCTGTCTGTATTTAGGCCCATGTTTCATACAATTGGTGGTTTGTTTTGATAACTTTATTTGGTATATAGGGATAACCTAGCAATACAATTTTTTCGACAAAATGTGACATGACTTCGGTGACCTTTGACCTCAAATATACATATTTGTCCATAACTCAGTAACCACAAGTGCTACACCCTTCATGTATGGTATGATGGGACACCTTATGATGCCACATATTGTACCTCATTAATTATGTGCATATCTAATTTGAGCAAGCCAATAGAGCCAGAGGTCTGATTTTTGATATATAGGGATAACTTTAGGAGAGAATTTTTTTTGACAAAATGTAATGTGACCTCGGTGACCTTTGACCTCAAATATACTTATTTGTCCATAACTCAGTAACTACAAGTGCTACACCCTTCATATCTGGTATGATTGGACACCTTATGATGCCACATATTGTAGCTCATTAATTATGCACATATCTCATTCTGAGCAAGCCAATAGAGCTGGATGTCTGATTTTTGGTATAAAGGGATAACTATAGGAGAGAATTTTTTTGACTAAATGTCATGTGACCTTGATGACCTTTTACCTAAAATATATGTTTATGTCAATAAATAAGTAACCACAAGTGCTATGTCTTTTGTATTTAGTAGGATGGAAGACCTTATGACAACACACGCTTTACCTCATTAATTTTGCACACATCTAATTCTGGGCAAGTGAATAGAGCTAGAGGTCTGATTTTTTGGCATATAGGGATTAATTAGCAATATAATTTTTTTTCAAAATGTCATGTAACCTCAATGACCTTTGACCTTGATTATACATATATATGCATATCTCAATAACCACAAGTTCTATACCCTCCAATTTTGATAGGATATTAGACCTTAAGATGTCACATCTTGTACCTCATTTATTATGCGCATATGTATTTCTTGGCTGTCCAATACTGCTAGAGGTCTGATCTTTTTTCCCGATTTAGAACCATAACTTAGACATGCCTCATGTGTTTCAAATTGGGAACAACGACATAGACCTATTTGCCCATAGATCTCAACATATACACTCCAGTGATACTTCTTAATGACCACATTTCCCTGCCCCCCCCCCCCCCCACTAATACTCCTATTACAAGTGGGGACTGTCATTGTCAATGACTTGTTTAGTTAATGGTTGTATCACAGTATTCGATATTTCTAATTCTGTATTTTTTCCGTTTTATGTTCTGAATAAATACATTAAACATATTTCACTGTCTCCAGTACATTACATTTAAGTATTTTCACTTCATGCACTTTATCCCTTTCACACATGTTCAAATATCTGACCAGAGAACAAACACTAAATAGTCCAGGATGGGAGCTACAGTGTCATTGACGCTATTTTTTAATTTGTGAACGTTTCACTGTGCTTTTCAATATATTCTATAGTTATGACGATGACAGTGATGCACTTTTGCGGCTGTCGTGTATTTTTTGGTAGGAAAGGCGCCTTTGATCGACTGAAGAATGATGGTACCGGCAGGCATATCAGTTCTACTGAGGAAGTAATCCACTGGCCCGCATAGGTCAGGGACTCACTTAGGGGAGAACCACTTGATTTGTGGGGGGGGGGGGGGTATGGAGGATTTTGAGAAAAAAATTGTCACCAGGTGAAATAAAGAAAAAAATAAGCCTGTAATGGCTTGAGAAAAAAAATTCTCATAACAGACAGAAATAAATAAAAAAGGAACTGTCATAATGCAGTTGAAATGAGCAAAATTTTGGAAATTCATTCTCATGTGTTCTTTGCTAGCATGCTGCGATAGGCAGCGCAAATGTTTTTACCACAAGCAAATCTCATGTGTTTTTTTTTCCCAGCACTTATGATATAAGCATTCACTACTTTACACCTCAGTGCACTCGATGTTTTCCTTCCCTTTTCTGACTCAAGAAATCATATTTCTGGATTTCTGTTGCAATATCTCAATGGTACAGGCAATATCTAGATGGGACTATTTGACTTCTGTACATTGTGAAAATTGAAAAACACAAGACAGGAGTCAATAAACTAGTGTAAAAACCAATATATTATTCTCTCAACATAAATATGTTAGAAAGATTACAAGTTGTCAAAGAAAAATGAGGAACAACAAATATAATGAAATACAATGTGTGAGCCTTGTTTCTCTGACAACGAAAGATAACATCTCCCCTGAGAACTTAAAAGGAATTGACTGTTATAAAGAAAAGCAGGTATAGTACTGATCACTGTTGATTTGCCAAAATAAGTGTTCTATAATTTAAAGTTGTATATATACTAGACTTTCCATTTTGTTTTCATTCGTTGGAATGTAAAATGAATATATAAAACCATCCTGTGATATGTGAAACACTGGCTTAAATTTGAAAAAATTGCACTGCTACTCCATTTGATAAAAATATTGATGCAGGTGTGACAGTTGAAATTAAAAAATGCTGTCTCTCTGACAAAAAAAGTTCCCATACCCACTTCCTGCATAACCCCCCCCCCCCCGAAATCAAATGGGTCTCTCCTTAATATGCGCATGCGCATATAACAAGTTAGCGTTGTTTGCAAAGACCAGCTCCTGGCAAGGACTTTGAAAAATCAAACGGACGCTGTCTGTTTCTCGGTCTTGTGCGAATTTTGACGTTTGAAGCTTTTAGCATTTATTTGATGATGTTTTGTAAATATGAAGTTCGCGGTGATTGTATTTTTGTTGCTGTCATGTATTTTTTTGGCACGAAACGCTCCTTCGTTACCGGCGAATCCATTGCTTTAGCGAGGCAATCCCACCGGCGGCCCGTTAGTAATAGCTGGGTGAGAGCGAGAGAATTCGCTCTGTCCTTCTACCTCCATGTCATAACAAACTAGCGTCGTTTTATGTTGATGTACTGTCCTTTCGACACAGCGATAACTTTAAGTTTTCTGTTGCTTATTTTGGGTAATTTCGACAGTTGTGCATTGATTTTGACATCATTGTTGAAGACAGTGTGTGCTTTAGACTGTCGACAGTCCTCGTGCCTTCTTTTGACCGGATCCGGAGTCACTTGCGGTAGTAATCCAACGTAGGCGATCGAGCGCCGAAGCATCATTGTTGAAGACAGTGTGTGCTTTAGACTGTCGACAGTCCTCGTGCCTTCTTTTGACCGGATCCGGAGTCACTTGCGGTAGTAATCCAACGTAGGCGATCGAGCGCCGAAGCATCATTGTTGAAGACAGTGTGTGCTTTAGACTGTCGACAGTCCTCGTGCCTTCTTTTGACCGGATCCGGAGTCACTTGCGGTAGTAATCCAACGTAGGCGATCGAGCGCCGAAGGCGCAAGGTCGAGTGCCGAAGGCACGAGCTTGTATAAATACCGAAAGCTACGCGAGACCAAGCAGTACAAGCGACTGGCGAGAGTCGTATGTGTGCTTATGTTGACCGATTTACGCGCACTTCAGAATCACGGCATAATCCGACATGGTAATTTGGCATGATCATCAGATCATACATGATCCGAGATTGCACTTTAGCAAGGTCACGATAACTAATGTTGTTTGTTTCACTGTGGTTTAATACCTATAGGGCCTATTTCCACTAAAAGACTATTAGAATTTCCTCCTGGCTACTTTGAAATCGTGCACTGGCATGCATGTAGTTGTCAACATCACTATGCTTGAACGTAGTAGACTCTTACTATGAATATATCGACTGTCACTGCATATTGCATATGTGTGCAAGTCACTCCATATCATATCAAAAAATGTAGTATTGCGACGTTTGAGCTGCCACAAGCCAGAATTTACAGTTTATTAGAAAGTTATCTTACATGTAAAACTCAGTTCTACTGTGAACAAAATGCAAGCTATGTTGCTTAACTATGGTGAATAACATAATATTTTGTACCTATCACCGTGTCAGAAAATCAGAAGGAAACAACCACTCAGACAAACTCTGGTCAGCATGATACTGTCCAATTTTAATATGTCTCTCGGCACACACTAGATACTCATGACTGTAAAACAACATTTCATATAATTGTATATTCAGTTTTTATATTTAGTTTGCTTTTCACCATATTCTATGTCCTTCCCTGCACTACATAATTCAAAATTAAATATTGTTTTTGGCCTATACATACTTGAGGGGTAAGTTTATTTAGTCTCATACATTAAAGATGCACTGTTGACCTACAGAGTCCAAACTTTTTATCATTGTATTGTAGATATGTGTACACTCCAAATACTAAGTACAAGTGTGGTGAGTGTAACAAGCAAATGTTTTTTAGTCAATGGCCCAAATTTATTTTCTATTTGATGGACAATAAATACATGTGTAATCAATGCCAACAATCCAGTTTAAGTAATTTGGTTTAGATTAGCCATTGTCCATTATATTACAATAGTTTGTGACTAAATTTTCTCCCTTCTGTATCATATAAGTTCACCGTTCCTGTTTTAGATATTGTGATCTATTGAGTGTCATCTCTTATTCTTGATTCACTTTCACATTAACTTTCATTTATGTCCAAACAATTCGACTTTTTGCCAGATTTCACATTTATGGCAATAATAAACAGTAAGGAGGCACAAAGGACGTCGGTTGCCCCCGGGCCCCATGTTTCTCAATATCTTGTCCTTGCCTTGTTCTGAGGTACCGAACTACATAGAATTGCTTACCTATTCTCTTCACCTTCCAGGTTCAGCATACTGCAGGCCCTCTTCGACAGTAAGCGTGGATGGTCGCAGATCTTTTTCAAGACGTTCAACATTGCCAGCGGTGACCTATTAGTCATCAGCAACTGTGAGAAAAAGATAACAATGATGTCACATCAAAATATATTGTGGAATATCAGATAATCAAGGAACCTCTTCTAGAGACTTGGTCACACGTTGAGTCAAACAAAGTACATTGAATATGGATAACATCCAGGTTCAAGAGTACCATGAATTGTTGGAGATATAGGCTCGCTGATATGTCTTGCTGAAAAGCCTCTCCATTCTCAATAACAATAGGCATGGACATAGTCTACTACTACCATATATTGAATTCATACGCATCTCAAAGCAGTTGCTTAATGTATGTACTGGAGGTATTTGATTGTGCATCTCACCTTTAAAGGGACAATGGCTTGAAATATTTTCAATATTTTAACCCACCACACATGGACAGTCTATTTTTGTACTCCATAAAATATATTATACCAAGTATTAGTATTACAAATGCAACAATTGTATATGCGTACAATATGCTATGATGTTGAAAAATGAAATTCTGGACTTACACTCAGTCATCAACAATAACATCAGACATATCAAACACGGAAGGCATTTCAACGTGATTTGGGAGGAGAATAGTAAACTATTTTGTTAAAAAACAGAGCTAAAATGATTGTAAATATGGTACATCAAATGTTACAACTTCAATAGCTTTATCAAATGTGGTGCCAACTTTATGTCTATCACTCCCTGCCTATTACACTCTGTTATCAAGACCATGACTGATGAATATCACAAATCTATTTGGTGTAGAACAAATCTATACAATAAAATCACATAAGATGAATTTTACCTCTCTGACTTCATCTGTCGATCCCATATCCCGGTATATTTTCTGTTGAACATCGCTGAGAAACACCCAAAGAATGAAGTCATTTTTCCTTGTCAATCTTGCTTTGTGATCACTGGAAATGAAAAAAACAAATGTTGACATAGATCAATAAATTCATTTTACCACTCTCAATCACCTTGCTGACTCTTCAGATATCAGTCAAGTGACACCTGTGAATTCAGGTTAACAATCTGATGAGCTGCACTGATTACTATACATGGTTAATGTCAGATCACCATGACTGAGTATATATTCAAGGTCAAGTTTTCAGACTACAAGAGTGCAATAGATCATAAAGGCATTGAACTAAGCGGATTCATTCAGTGGTAATCATTGACGTGTGTAAACACTAGTAGTAAATTTCAAAATGTCTACAGATTTTCCATACCAGATTTAACAAGATAAAAACCGTAATTTTTAGAAAGACTCTTACATGTTTGCTGGTTCTCCACCATCTACTTTATCTTCTTCATTTGATTTGTTTTTATCTGCTTCTGGATTATTTGTGTTCTTTTCCAGAGTTTCCGCTTTGGTGCGTCGTAGGAAATATGGTGCGATGATATTACGCAGACTTTCAGCCATTTCATTTCCCAGTCTTTTCTCACATGCTGTGGCATCTTTCTCTCTGGCCTGAATATGACAAAATCAACAATGCGAATAGTACAGTCAACAATTTCACTACTGTTCCATTTCGTCAGTACATTTTTTTGAAATCATATGAATTTCAAAAAACTAAAATTCCAATTCACAATAGTTACACTGTTGTCTGTTGATGTCGGAGATTTTATTTACTCAGCAAATATAATAATAAACAATTCAAGACACAGCCTGAACAATTCAACCTGTTCACCTCTATTTCCTGCTACAGAGGTCCAACTTTGCTAATGTACCAGTACACAACACGATTGGATTAAACCATGATGATGATGGGGTTTAATCCTCTTTGAAAGAGGTTTCTACCAGGCTCCATAGACAAACCATAGGAATAAATACCACTTAGGAGAAAGAGGATTAACCTGTTCAACCCGATTTCCTGTAAACAGGTCCACACTCATCATTGATAACACTGGGTTTAGGCCAAACCATGGTGGTGAAAGGGTTGAACTTCACCTGAATCATTTACCTGCATTGGTATATAGTTTCAACCATCCCCTCTAAGTTGAACTCATATGAAAATGACTCCAAAATTTTTCTCTGTATGTGCTGGCTGGTAAAAGGCTGACACAATGAATATTTTCGAAATTTCTTATCCACTCAAAAGAATTCAGAAATGTTGTAAGTTAGATGGCACACAACTGAAAAAAGTTGGAGTATAAACCAGGTCTGGTGGTGAAAGGGTAGCAAGCAACAACCAGATGGCAGAATTTACTGCTTGTCAACGATTTGGCATATCATCACTGACAAAAATATTGAAAAAAATATCAATCACAAAAATTTGAACATGGGACTGATGATTCATATTGCTTGATATGACTCACCCTGACAATAGGACCTTCATATTCCATTGAAAATGTCTTCTGAGTACCCAGCAGTTGACCTTGAGTGACAAAATCAATCAGTGCCCAAAGTTCCTGGGGTAAAAAACGCAATTTCATTCACTTCTGTTTCGTATTCTTGAAAATCATGTCATTCGTTTGTAGGCATGGTCAGTTTTTACAGTATTCTGTATGTCATTGCAACTGTACCTACTTTTATGCTGCAGTACAAATAGTGGATGTAGACTCAAGCATTTTATCTTTTTGTTACTCTATAAAATAATGAAGAACTTTTTGACTCCCACTTTCAGATTCAAGTGCCACTAACAAACTTAAGTTTACAGAAAGATAGAGAAAGTTGTCAATAAATAACTAGCATGGTTGATTTTTGGAAATACTGTTGAAATCTAAGGTAACATGTACATGATTACATGCACATGTACATGTATATGTGATTACCATAAATGTTAACTTTAGACAGTCGATTTGTTTCAGCCATCAGTTACTCATGCTGATGTTTGTAATTGTGAAGTCCACCACTGAACAGATTTTGCCCCAGTAAATAACAAACTTAACAATTGACCTTGAGTGACAAGATCAGGCCTATGATACACTACAGTGAGATTCATTGGCCGCATAGCCAAGTCAAAATGTGCCTGCACCAATAGAAAAATATCTTTAACTGATGGCTGTTAATGGCAGACCATGGTGTAACAGTTCGAGTGACTATTACCTTGAGATTATTCTGTATGGGTGTTCCTGTCAGAATAAATCTTCTCCTTGCTGCGATAGCATGGACAGCCTTTGAACTCTTGATGCTGGTGTTCTTGATTTTGTGACCTTCATCTAAAATCACATAATCCTGGTACAGAGATGATTGGTTTGAGTGTTATTTGATAGATCCATACACATCACACATAGAGTTAAAGCACTGATAGGAGGTGATTAAATGTTCAAAATAAAACAGATGTCAATGGTAACTCAAGAGTATGCATTGCCTGGAGACCTTTCAACTACATTTTTATTTAAAGGGACAAAATCGGTCATTTTTCATGAATTTGGTTTGATACAAGATACTTATATTGTTTGACATGTTGAAAGATACTGGATGAATGGGTAACCATGCATATATTCGACCTTGGTTTTAGACATAACAAACAAAACCATCATGACCATTAATTCACTTACGCGATGGTTTCATGTATCGTGTCTAAAACCGGGGTCTCATGGTATACAAGCACATCCAGTTAACCCATCAGACAAGCACTACTTCTCAGAGTTGACTGGCATCAGGCCAATCTGAAATCTTACACAAAATAGTTTTTCATTGGTCTCCATTTCAGGTTTTCACATCAGGTGTTTCTCAGCCAACACTGTTATGACATAAATGGGAGCTAATTGTTTCCGATGCGTTGTAAAGATGTAAAAACTTAAATTTAGCAAACACTTTTCAGAACAACTCACCCAAACAAATTCTCTGGCCATATCATCTGTACCAAGTTCTTGCCAGTTATTGGTTACGATACCATACGTGGTTAGAAGAACACCACCACGTCTTTGTACCTTTGTGAGCGCCCTCTCTCTTTCTCTTTTACTGCTACCATGATATGTCATTACACGAACTCCTGGAGCCCTGTGAACAGTGAAAGGTGTCAACGTTGTTGATTGTAAAAGCAGTAAATTAAAAAGAGTGACAGAACCTTTTCATTCCATTGATGTTGTTGTTGGCACAGACAGCTTTTTACTGACTTGGCAGATGGGGAAGTGATACCATGTCACCCCCGTGTGGCAGGGAAAGGGTTACTGGAAAGGCAACACTTACAATAATGCTTGAGATTACAATTTCTTTCAGTAATTGTCCTAGTGGAGAGATGTTACATGTTATGAAGAACAAGTTACATTTTACAAAAGACGTCAATCTTCATTTTTCACTTCCCTTCGACTTGGTGTGCATCGTTATATTCAAATATTTCAAAGCCATAAAGGGAAGTGCTCTCGTTATCTGTCAATACCAAGCGGGTTTGATTCTTGTGAAATTGTAAATCATAAAATGACCGCACTCACCACTTATCAAATTCTTTTTCCCAGTTTATGATCAGAGATGCTGGCATTACAATTAAAACACTCTTGACACGTTCTGCATCAAAGAGTCCACACAGAAAGCCAATCACTTGGATAGTTTTCCCAAGTCTGAAAGGAGAAAGATAGTTACATTAACCTTTTCACACCCCCTCCCAAGTAAACAGGTCCATGATCACCATTGAAAACAATGGATTTGGGTTGAACCAATGGTGATGAAAGGGTTGAAACTGACAGATGAATGCTTGATTTTTTTATTCAACATCAAAACTCATATTTCAAGATGCTGCATGATGTGCTTCAAGATTCATAATGTTTATAAAATTGTCAATTCTAATCCATGTTCTGATAAAGTTGAATCTTGTTGAATGCATTTTCTGCTCCAAGCATAGACTACAAATATATCACACTTCAAGTTTTAAAACCCTATTACGGTATACTGGTAGGTGCATTGATGTTCTAACTATACTGATGGACACTGAAAAATCATTGAGTCATTGAAGATTACTGTTTGACGTGATAGGAACAAAAAGTTGTGATCTAAAACTACTGGTAATGCAGCAGTCATTGTTGGACTGTACATGTAAATTAAGCTCTCTTCCATACCATGTACTGTTCTAAAACACTACATGCATTGGTAAAGGACAAACATCAGCTGTATTTTTTAGAAAAATGTTCTTCTACTCAAAGGCCTCATCTCTGACAGTACTTGACATGAGCAGCAAAATGCCCTGCATAGTATCTGAGGATAAAAAAAAAAAAGATAGGAAAAAAAAGCTTTGTGTTCCCTCACCCCATATCATCACCAAGAATTCCTCCAACTTTCTTCTTATGAAGACCCCAGAACCACTTAATACCATCCTTTTGGTAAGAGAAGAGCTTCCCAGCAACATCTTTATGCAAATAAAAACCATCACAGACACGTGCCATTCCATTATCATCTTCTTCTTCTACTTCCTCCTCTTCTTGATCATTTTCATATTCTTTTATCCAATCCTAAATAATATCAATTGAATGATTGGTGACTGCTTTCATGTAAAGTTCAGACTGCTGACTGTGCTGTGCAGACTGCTGGTCTGAGCGGTATGTAAATTTGCTTTCAGGATGATCACCGTCATATATTATCAAAGACTAAAGGCTTTATTCTGATGAGTCATGATGAAAAGTTCACAGAGAATTCAGTTGTGTCAATATAATCATCATATACATGTAAGTATAATTAACAGGTATACTTATTTCAAAGTGGAGGGGGAAAAAAAATAGATACATAACGGAATGTGCTATTTTTAAACTGCACATGTTCATTGAGTACATTGGATGAACCTTCATTCAAAACATGGAAGCAATACCAGTGGCAAAGTGTCCTCACACTGTGGATATTCCAGTCTATTCCTTGAGGCATACACGAAAAAATGTGACAGTGTGTTGCTAGCCTCAGTGTGAGTATCAGAAAAATTACTCTCATACTCTATTGGTCAATAATCAAATGTGTCAAAATGGTGGGTTTTTATCTCTATTTGACAAAAAACAATAACAGTGCTCTGCATGGTTGCATCTTAGTCTGGTGATTAGAACTGTGTCACAAATGTTTGCAGAATGTCTGATAAACTTTGACATTTTATAATTTAAATACCTCTAATTTTTTTATTCTTCGTTGTATTTTTTCACTGTTCTGTAGTTTGGCAGCTTTGTACAAAAGTTCTACAGACAGCTGAGCATTTCCTTCTTGAGCAGCTGTTTTCGACTTTTTCACCAGTTTGTTGTACCTCAGCTGTTCTTCCTCGGTCAAGTCACTTCCATGCCTTTCATGGTGGCTTTTGATGTTACCGCTCTGGTTTTCTGCAGATTATCATAGACAAATGTCAAAATTTAATTATATAATGTTACCAAAATATCCTACATTACCCCAATTATATGCAAAAGTGTTAAGCTATACACACAAACATACACATATACATATATATATATATATATATATATATATATATATATATATATATATATATATATATATATATATATATATATATATATATATATATATATAGAGAGAGAGAGAGAGAGAGAGAGAGAGAGAGAGAGAGAGATGAGAATTACCCTAATGAAATAATGAAAGTCAGTGAAGAAGAAACATCGGAGTTCAGGCAGTAAACAGCATCATCATGGCTTTGAAAATGAATTACTTTAGATCAAACTAATTTGTACCAGAATTAATCACTTCAATAATGATGAAGATTGTCAGTGGGAAATACATTGTATGGCATATCAAACACATTCTAAAGTGACAAGTCACCTCTGTGCATTTACTCAACATCTTTGCTAACCGTGCATGAATCACATTTTCAGTTTAAAAATCCCCTCAACCTCTGTGATATCCATCATCATCTTTAATACCTAACAATTTAACCTGGTGTATGATGTATGTATTAGGTGAGGTAAAACTTGGTGTCTTCACTCAAAAAAAAAAATAGACTTTGATTTTGCGAACTGTCCACATACATGTAGACAGCTGAATAATTATGCATAGAGATATGCTAACTGCCAATGGACCTCAAATTTACCTTTGAGAGGACTTCTGGAGTGGTGACCAATTGATACAGATGATAGCTTTCTAGCTGTGTTTTCTATGTCACCAGTGATCACTTCCATGGTTGATTATTATAATAATGCAGCAACAGCTGGCTGTCTTGAAAGATATCTCACACGGCCTTCTTTTCCATTCACCGTTTACTGCACAGCAAAACCTCTCTTTGTGAATTCTGGAATGAAAATCTGTTGAAATGATGACTGCTGACACATTACTCTACAGGGCCTGTAAAAGTCACATCGTTGGAAATGTCCTTCAGTTCAGCTAATAATCAGCACTTAGGTTATGGTTTATGTTGTACCAAAGAATGTACTTGTCTCGCACTGAGCTAGTTGTAGTGTAAGTAATCAAGGTCCCCTAGCCAGATAAATATAAAGTTTTAGCTACTACCTGGGTGACACTGACCATGGCTGCAGTACATTAGCTCAAGATTTTGCTCGGTCTGGTTTTACCCTCTCACCCACAACCCCAGGCAAAAAACCATATGGGCTAGCGAAAATGTCTGTCCCCAGGGGTTGGGGCAAGGTAGGGGTGTCTTGGTCTTAGAAAGGGTATATTGCCCGTGTTAGATTGTTTGACTTGTCAAAGTTAATCCAGTGATAATCTATCGACAGTGTTAACAGTTTAATAACTTACCCTTGCTTGTTTTGGTGCATTAAGCAATAAAACACATCGGATAATAGATCTAACAAAGTGATAAAACTTTGTGCATGATTATCATAGGACAAATCATAGACCCTCGAGAGTCTATGGACAAATACATGACACAGTGAAAGAGAAAAAGAAACCTGTATTAAACCAGTATTAAATCGGAGCTGTTATTATTTACAACGGGGGTGGGGGGGGGGGTCGGAGTAATATGAGGGGGCCAATCAAAAATTGAAAGCTGCAAGGGGGGAATCCTAAAAATGTGGAAAGAAAGAAGGGGTTACTTGATTTTTGGTGCACAATGAATTGAAACACCTCTCAGATTGCACTATTTCACACATCAATTTCTCCAAATTCTCCATCATGCAAGGGGGGATACCCCCGTCTCGCGCTCCCCCTTGGGGTGTTCTAACAATTTTACTTAGTAAATTACAAATTGAAAACACCTCTCATATTGCACCAGACTGCACCATTAAACACATCAATTTCTCAATTTTTTCCACGCAAGCGAGTGTACAACCTCCTCTGACACTTCCCCCTGCAGACTTCTGCGTGTTCTCCCTCTTTTAAATTTTGCCCTGTCAGAGATCTTAGTGAAAACCTTGTCAAGAAGATACCCATCCGAATTAAACAATACTATATGGTTGGATGCTGGTACCGTTATAGCGTGAGCTACATTTCATTGTGACTTTGAATTTGATATGTTGGTTTCACCTTTTTCAACTGTCATGAGATAACTGATGATAATCTAGCAGGGTACACCAGAATATGAAAGGTCTTTGCTGTATTTTTGTAAATTTTACAAAGACATGTCTTGATATTTAACTTTTCTAAGGGGGAGGGGTCAGTCAAAATTTCTCTGTTAGAGAGAGGGGTTACTCAAATTCATCAGGGTTCGGGCAGGCGGGTTACTCGAAATTTCAGAGTTTCAGATGACATTCCTCCGACCCTCCCCCTCCAGGTCGTAAATAACGACAGCTCCCTAAAGACAAAAAACCAAAACGTTGCTAGTATCAATCTTTGCTAGTATCAATCTTTATCATTGGCAATATTATCATACTAATAGTCCAACGTACTAAAATAAAAGTAACTATAGCACCTGTGCTGAGACCAAGAGTAGCAAGACATCCCTACTCCCGCCCCTTCCCTGGGGACACATACACTGACTTAGAAAAGTTAAATATCAACCTGTGCCTGGGGACGGGCATTTTCGCTGGTCCCTATGGCAAAACTTCGAGCTACTGTATGCAGCTGACACTGATCATGAAGGTATAGGTAGCTGCTCTACAGTAGCTCAAGGTTTTGTCTGGGTATATGGGTTTGCTAGGAGCCAGGAACTCAGGAAGCCTACCTCCTTGCATTGACTCAGACTGTGATTGTGTTGTGGCACTGATCACCTGATGACCAATGTGATTCTTCGGATGGACGTTCACGTCTCGCGTCTTCTACATATTGGGTAGATTTGTTGGATACATTTTTGCAATACTTGATCACGAGAAGTTCTTACCTTCAGATATGTGCACTTGTGAATGTCAGTGTCCCATGCTACTGGCCGAAAAAGTACAGGATAAACTCTAAATCTAATTCACTGTACTGACGTCGTTTTTAATTTTGAAAAGGCCGCTAACTGATCACGTGTTAAGGAGGTTGCCCTCTACGTCGATGTACTTCATTTGTCATGTCGGTTGTCTTTATCTTCAGTGAAGTTACTTATCTCTCCAATCGACACACCTCCACTTTCAGGGAAAAGAGATCAAGTTACGAGATATTCAGAATCAAAACTTGACGTACATGGAACGATGTATGAAATCCCAGCTCACAAGCCCCTGTCGAGCGGTCGAGCCTAAGCTAGCAGTTGAGTATAGAAATTATAAACAAACTAACAACCAGGAAGCTGGTCAAAACGTCACAACAACATCGAGAAAACGTTGGCATCCCGTTTCACTGAGAAGCCTGTGTATGATTCTAGAGGAATGAATCGATTCCGATGTAATATCAAAACGTTGAGATCGACTGGGTAAAGCCATCTGAAGTTCACCTGATAAAAGGATTACTGAATGTGGAAGTGTTCATATCGTTCCATATCGTTCCTATCTTTGTTTGCTTCAGGGAAAATAAATTTCAGGTCGTCAGTTCAAACTTCAATATTCAAAAACATTTTGATATACAAACATGGCTTTGGTTAAGATAGACGACTCTGAAAAAGCTTTAGTCATTCACGGGGGTGTCAGTAAGACAAAGAAGGGACCGAAGAAGAATGTATTACCGGAAGAGAAGTACACAGAGGTAGGAACATAATATGATCAATATAGTAAAATCAAATGTACAGATGGCGACGTCTCCTCCACCTATGCCTTTCTTTGCTATTCTCATAAGCCTATCTACATTTGACCAACCTCCATAGCCATGGCTTATCATGTTTCCAGTGACCAGAGTGCTTCATATACATGTAAATGTATGTAAAAACAAAAAGCAGCATACAAAAAGCATGCCTCGTAGGCTCTTCCATCAATACGGTATATGTCCAAATCAGTGACTGTATGCATCATATATGTATGTATGTACATGTATATATGTGTGTGTGAGCCTCTGTACCATAAAATGTGCAGGTTAATAGTGCAGTCCTTTTCATGTTCATACAAATATGTAATTGCTTCACATAAAACAAGAATGACACTGTGTGCAGCTAATGTATGCATGCAAGGCTTGAACGCAAAAATTCACATATCAAGCCTAGGGCTTGGCTTATATAGATTCTTGGGATCAACCTGCATACAATATTTAAAGCAGGCAGCTGTCCTAGATGTTGAAATTCACAGTAACAAAGCAAATGTATTTATGCCTGCAATCCCTCCCTGCATCCTCTATCTAGAAAGTAAAATTCCATGAAAAGAAGAGGTCATGCTCACAATTTTAGTAGTATACATTGAGGGAGCAACACACTAAATATCCATTATATCATATCAAGTGAGGTTAAAGGTTAATTCAAATATTATCAAGTTGCAACCTTTTTTCTTTTGTCTGCTTTTTTATCACTACCCCCTCTAGTAACACATACTATTTATCATAATTTCCTGAAACCTAGGACATGGAGAAGATCATTGAGAGAGACTTCTTCCCTGACATGGAGAAACTTCGAGCACAAAAGGAGTATATGGAAGCACTTGAAAACAATGACATTGAAAGGATGAGAGAACTGGCGATGCAGTTAAGTTCTGCAAGGTCAAGAAGACCAGATACAGATGCTCGCAGTGTTTCAGGTAACCTTGAACTCACTATATGTGGATATTTCTTTAACAGAAGACGGGTGTACCATGTAAACAGACCCTTGTAATGAACTAATCCTCTTTCAGACACATTTAATTTTTTTCCAAAAACCGATATTTTGGTCACAATATCTCTAAATTCAAGTTCGAAACAATAAACAATTTTATACATAGTTTTGTTTTTCCAAAGTTAGCATCGATAAATAGATAAACATTGAATGGATGATTAATAATTTATCAAATCACAAGAAATTTTTGAAAATTATCACATTATAACCCTTGTGAGAAAGAAGATTGTAACATGTTAAATTAAGGCACAGATGGGAGTCGGGTAAAAATTCAGCATCAACCCATGCACAACCATGGTTTGGTCCAAACTCATTGTTATCAATGGTGACTGTGGACCTGTTTACAGGAATCGGGGGTTGGGGGTGTTGAGAGGGTGGACAGGTTAAGAGTACATGTAGATGTCCTGATGATTGAGATCAACTACAGGTTAACATATGTTGAAGTGTTATCTAAGTATATAAGTGTTAAGAATGTTTGGCTCAATTAAAGTTTTTTTCTGATTGATCACAGCATTTGTTGAGGCCAGTCCAGCCACTTTTGAAACTCCAGAAGTCAATTTTGAGGAGAGATTCTCACCCAAGAGAACAAGAGAAAATGATATTATTGAAGAAGAAGAGGCTGTGACTGAAGAGCCGCCAGTCAAAATGAAGAAAAAAGGTATATACATTGCCAGAGATTTGAAAGAACTTAGGAATTCAATTTTACATCATTTCAGTTACTCGCATCCTATTACCATCAAAGTTGGGTAAAATCCTGCTATACCTAATGAAGAAGTTTGACCTCGGTAGGTGGGAGCAGGGGCTAAAGGAATTCAAGGAGGAACATACATACAGGATTCATATTTTGCTGATGGAAAATATCACCTGTGAAAAGAGATTAAAAAAAACTGAACTTTCAGGCTTCAAGAAGAACAAAAAAGTTGTTATTTGATAGCATTCTCCTTGATCCATTATAGTGTATTGCCCATGTTAATAGAACTACACCTTAGACCAGATGAATTTCAAATGATTTCAATTACACTTATGTGTGTTTCTCTTTCCCCATAGATGACTCGGATTTATCTCTTGATGCATATCTCTCTAAAAACACCAGCGAGGACAATGCATCTTTTTCTCAGATAATGCGAGTTGCAGAGGAGAAGGAGAGAGAAAAACATGCGTGGATTTACTCGGCAGAGAAGGAACATGCAGAACAACAGCAGAAAATGTTGGAAGGCACTGATTTGAAAGCCATAAAGGGTGTGAATAAACCAGTTGAAACATGGACATATCAAGCTAAAAATATGCTGATGTATGTTCCAGAAGGTGAGGCAGTCATTGCTTATCTGTCAAAAATGTGTGTTTAACAGACACAGGTGTGGTGCTTTCACTGACAACTTTATCTTAGTCATCCTATCACGCATATATATCACTGGAATCAAATTCTTAATGTGATGGCTCAAGAGCTAAGTTGTTCATTCAGTTTCGCTCAAACATGTGAATGTTTGTGTCAGTGCAATCCATATTATATGAGCCTAGTATGTCAAGGCCAAATAGCACACAGGATACCAATGTAAACTCTTCAATTGTGCCTGTTATTAATACATGTATGTAATGTACCTTATCAGTAATGAGTACTCACTTTATACATAGGAAATGTCTTCTCCATTGAAAATTTTTCCAAGTCTAACAAGTTCATGACATACATTGTATCCAATTTCACGCCATCAGGAGTTGAGGACAGCGTAGAAGAGAAAATTCAGAAAAAGAAGCCAAGAGAGATCGTACATGAGAACACCAGGTTTGGGGTGAATCCGTTTAATCTGACCCAGCAGAAGGATACTTTGGCCAGAGCTGCTGCGGCCAAGGCAGCCATCTGGCGTGGCAAGATTGGACCAGATGGCAAGGAGATCATGGCAGAGGAAACGCCAAATGTAAATGGATATTCATTTGTGGCAACTCCTTCACCAGCACCAGGTGAGTCATTGTCAGTGTCACTCTCCCCTTTTAAAAATCTATCTAAATCTGATGCGATCATGACAATATACTTCCGTAGAGGCAGTCCCATACAGCTATTTTAATTCATCATTGTAACATGCCCATAGCAGCCCCCGTCACAATCTTGTGTTCCATACCTCTTTCTGTAAAACCAGACTAGATAATACAGCATATCCCAGGAGATATAGCTACAACAAGGCAGCAGCATATTTTTGCCAACTGAGTGCTTCATCAAACACCTTTGGGTGCAAATGGTGCATACATTACACGGCATGTACCATTGCTATCTACATCTTTGTGAAATATATACACAGAAAATTTTACTGCATCTAATTCAAAAAGTGCATGTCTGTCATAGATTAGCATAATCTTGGAACAGATTCACACACATTAGGAAAGCTCCATTGGTAATCATGAGGTTATCAATGACTTAGTACCATACATCCTGTATCTTTCTAAAGCTGTTGGACTATTACCACTAATTCAGTTGTAGACAAAATAGAAGTTGATCAACGCAAGCATCTCTCCTCCCCTGTGACACCCCGAATAAAGTACACATATCATAGTTCCAGATGTTACCCAAACTTTTTAATGTCATTGCTATCTTAATTATCAACTCTAATCATTGACAGTAAAATGTCTGACCAGACTATAATATATGCCACTTCCACATTCCTTGTTAATATCTTGTTATTGTCTCAGGAAGGAATGGTGATGAGTCGCCGATGATGACATGGGGAGAGATAGAAAGTACTCCTTTCCGATTGGATGGAAGTCAAACACCAGCACCTGGACCATCTTTTAGGGTAAGTCTCCAATCAAAGTCTTGTAACGATGAAAACATTTCATGATACACTTCTTATGAAAATATGTACTCATATGTAATGAATGGCCAATCTATGTGTCAAGCATTTGGCGAAGCTGAATGCTGTTATAAAATTGTATCTGCGTGCTAAAAGCAGATATTGAATATTTACCAACCACTATTCAGAAAAACTTTAAAAAGTAGCATTTACACAATAATTGTTGCAAATTTGTGTTGTCTTATTTGGCTAAGCAGGACATGAGTCCAGTGTTCACATTATGTAAACGTGTCAAATCCTTGTTGTCGTATTTAGCTTAGATGGACATAAGTCATATGCTTACAGATTGTAAACGCAATGTAAACATTGTAAACCATCCATTGTAAACCATCCATGATATCTTTATTTGGCTTAGATGGACATGTGTTATGTGTTTACATCGTGTCAACACTATGTAAACACATGATCCATAGAACATAACTTTTGTTTACTCATAACCATGATGGTTTGTATTTAGATTCCAGACGTACCAAGAAGGGAAAAGATTGGGATGCGACTGGCAGAAAAGGTCAGTCAAACACAACGATCTAAAAAACAGGAGGCTCTTCGCAGAATGACCGAAGGTCTCGCAAGGTATGTAGTTGCAACTCATGTTCTGGCGCATGTTGAACATGTGTTAGCAGGTTAGATCACTTTGCTATACCACTTTGAAATATCTTTGAAATTTGCTTGAGTTGATATCAATGGATTGTGGACAGAAGTGCAGTCTTTCAACATTTACAAACTCTGTATCAAAAACTAAAGAATTTAAAAGACAGTTACTCTGCGCCCCTTTGAATTTGGTCAATGAATACTTTTAATGCTAAATTTCTACTGTGTATCTATAAGGGATTGTTATATTTTGCAAAGTGCAGTCTTTTTGTCTGTCAGTAATGTAAGGTAACTGTGTATATTTCAGTTCCAGTCCTGCATTTAAAAGAATGGGCTCTGTGGATAGAATGAAGATGCTGTCGCCTGCTGCTCAGAAACTGGTCAATAAAAGTCTTGGAAAGCGAGCTAGTGGAGACAAAGCGCTCAGAGCCAGTTACACTCCATCTCCGTGTCGGACCCCTGACATTGACAGAACACCTGTCAGATTGACACCAAGTAGGACGCCACAGAAGAGTGTCAGTTCGTTGTCAACAAACCTTGGAGACATTCAGTCAAGTTCTTCATCAACAGACAATCATTCAGACTCACAAAAAAGGACTAACAGATCAAGGGCAATGGATTTTTTCTGATCATCCCTTACATAAACAGAAGACAATGACATTGACATCAAATGTCATGTTACAAAGGCCAGCTGAGTTTTAGAAGAATGGTACTTCCAGTAACTTCTTTCAATGCTTCTCTAAAACTTATACTCTGACTACTGTACATTGCATTTAACTGTCTTGTAAGTTTGATTTTTTTCCAATAAAAATACTGTCTTACATGTTCCAACAGGATTTTTTTAGTTATAATTGTAAAGCACTCTATAAATGTGTGTACTCAAGTTAGTCTGGTCCCCTGCCCCATTTCTACCGCTGACTGTGCTGCTGACGAAAATAGGATCATGTATGGGCTACACGTTGGTAGCCATTTTCATCAGAATTTTGACTTCATATTATTGAGCACAGTCACCTGACAAGATCATGTGATCAGCACATCAGTATAGTGGCAAGCTTTTTGAAATTAAGCGACAAAGCATCGAATGTTGAAGTTATTTGCAAAGCTTCACTTTTAAGTCTCCGACTTTGTGCTTCTATGATGGCATTTAGAGGTAAAATGACAATTAACATCCGTGTTTTTTCTCAGACTTGATGACAGACCATCCCTCCATTTGCATGTACAGCAGTGACTCAAAAATAAGTGATTTTTTGTTTGTCCTGCAATGTTGACATAGGATGCTCGGTTACGGAAACCAGGAGGTCAAATTACTCCACGGGCTAACAAAATCTAAATTCGAAGGTGGCTCCAAGTTGGAAATAAATTGAATGCAATCACGGCGCTGATACTATTCGCAGGGTTTTCTCACAATGGCGAAAAGTGCACATTTCATGTTTCTGCTTTTTAAAAGTTACTGATTGTGCACAAAACACAGCATGCAAATGATGGTGACCAAAGCGCACAGTGCAGTGACCTGTAAATTTGCTGTTGTTTCTAGTCAGAATACTCCCTCGTAAAAGACGAAATATTGCCTATCATTCAACTTTGGCGACGTGCACAACAAGGATAGAGTTGTGGTTCAGTCTCAATGGATGCTAGTGCCATTTTATGTTCATGTTTTGGTAGGATGTGTTGTTTAATGTCATTAGTAAGCATTAAAAATACTGCACCCTAAAATGTCAAGTCTGCCACCTAATTGTGATGAATGGGGCAAAAATTGCCCCTTCAGTGAACATGCAGACAAAAACACTGCTATTTACCAATGACAGCTAAGCTTACAATAGCCCATACCTGACCCAATTTTCGTGAGCAGCACAGCCAGCGGTAGAAATGGGGCAGGTGACTAGACTGTAATTCATTAGACTAAAAGGTGTGTTTATTTGTGTGTTTATACTACAGTTGACTAAAATCCAATGCTTTGCTGACTACTAACATTGTCTGGTTGACTGTTGGCAGTATTTTGTGTTAAGAATATCAGATCCTCTGCAAACTTCCAAAGGCAGGCGTCTGACTGACCAACAAAGATAATGCCATTCAAAAGCCAGTACTCCAGTGAAAAGACATGTAATAAGAATATTTAATAGTCCTTTCAAGTACAACTGTAAGGTACAACAATTGCATTGAGCAACTATCAATGATCATGCCTGCAAAGTCCAAATCATGCCTTTTAGTTAATTGTTCATTGAACAGTTAAAGTGTAAGGTTGGTAAAAAGGAGGAGTTATTGAAGGACTTCTGTGAGTATGTGTAGGTTACTTCCTTGGTGAGATCACAGATAGAGAATGCATTTTTCAGTTTGAGAAAGCCAAGTTTCTTCAACCAAATCCTGCAACTTTTATTTTAAAAGACCCCTCCAATGAGGAGTTGCGACTTTTAGACAATTATCTACGAATAAGTGATGGATGACTTGTGAAGCACCCATTTATTGTTTACCGGTAATCTCGGGAAGAACATCATCAAGATTACCTTCACGTTCACTGTCCCTTTGTCAATCAACAAATCGATGTTGCCCCAGCTATTTTGTGAACCGTATGATATGCGTGAAGGACTCTGCAAGAGTGTTTTTGAAAACCGCTACAGGGTGAACTCACTGAAAGAAAATCGCGCTGCCATTGTATCTAGGAAAAAAGACCAAAAATGAGACGACAAGAAAATATACCAGATAGTGCCTGTTGGCACTGCATTTCATATTTTTGAAAATCTTCAGGCGAGATTGTACTCTAAAATTCACTTCACTTTTTAGTCCGCTATTTCGCGGAGTTGTTTTTTTCGGAAATAGTCTGACTTCAAAGTTCTGCCAATGGGGATATATTAGATAGTTCGACACCTTCACGTTCGCTATTCCTTTGTCAGTCAACACATCGATGTTGCCCCTGCTATCATGTGAAGCATATAATACGCGGGAAGGGCCTATAAAAATTATTCCAGCAAAACCACTCTTAACCTTACAGACGAAAATTGTGCTTCTATTTGTAGCTATAAAAACATTCCAAAACGAGACAACGAAAAAGTGTCGTTAGCATTTTTTCGTAATGTCGTCGGGTGTGATGTTAAATTTAAACCACGGTCACGGGGATTGTTGTTAAACTCATACAACTCACATTGCTCTCTTGAGCAGAGCTTTTAGCCTGTCTTAAAAGAGCTCAACAACGGGCTGAAAATTGATATTTCGCTAGCAAAAAATGCTCAACGCCACCAGCACCTCAAAACGTTTCACAATACATAGGCAGTGACACAGGTGAATAAAATATGTGATGGCCTTCTAAGCGTAGAGAGGTATAACACCTCGATGCTATCTACGTAAGAACATCTCAAATATATAAGAAGTTAAGACAAAGTTGGGTCAAATTTTGTCCCATACTAATGTATAACCATTACATCTTGGGTGAACTTTGACCTCAATGAAACGTATTAAAAATGTAAAACATTTGTTTTGTTCACTAACAACGATAAAAGAAAAGTCCAAGACTTTGATGGGGTACGTAAAATCCCAACGGCCTCTTCAGGTAAAAATTAAAAACGACCTGAGCATGCAGGCGCTGACTAAACATTTTCACTATTATGCACTAATAAGGCTTGCATACAAACTGATTACCTCCTCGCCTCGGTTTTCTCATGCTTTGGGCCGCAGGCAAAGAATTTGGAAATTAAACGGTAATCAATCCAAAAGGCTCGCAAAAACAACACAGTGAAAGGATTTTAGGAATTTCGCATTTTTGACATCATTGCCGACCTTGCAACTCTTATTGATCATTTGCGCCGTGAGCAACTCTGCGTATAGAAATCGTTTGTGTCATGCAGTATGAAAAGACGAAGGTCCCGAACGACATACCTCCTTGATTCTAAAGGTACTGAACATTTTCTAAAGAGAAAAGAAATTTTTAGCCTAATTTTATTTTCCTACCGCCCACGTAATTGTTCTTTTACAGTTCGAAATTTATAATAATGTTTGAACTCGCGGTGTTCCGCAAGGATCTGTTCTCGGCCCTCTCTTGTTTACACTCTACACTGCACCTCTTGAAGACATCTTCGTACTTCATGGGATTGATTGCATGATATACGCGGACGATACGCAAATTTATGTCATCTGCAATAGACCTGACGATATTCGTAATAACATTGAACTCTGTGTCGACGACGTCCGCAGCTGGATGAAATCTAATATGCTTGTACTGAACGACAACAAAACTGAAGTTATTCACTTCTCATCACGTTTAAATCTGATGTGACAAAGCTAGACAGTCTGAGAATTGGTCAATGCGACATAATCCCTTCAATTTCAGTCAGAAATCTTGGCATTACTTTAAGTCAGGACGGTAGCATGTCTGACCATATCAATATGTTGTGCAGAAATGGTTTCTTCTCTTTGCATAGAATAAGTAAGATTCGTAAACTTCTTGACAGATCTACAACTGAAAAACTAGTTCATGCATTTGTGAATTCCTACTTAGACTATTGTAACAGTCTTTTGTTTGGTATCCCTAGAGGACAACTTGCTCGACTACAGTCTTTACAGAATGCTGCGGCGAGGTTAGTTTCTCGTACGCGCAAATTCGATCATGTCACACCCGTTCTCAAAGATTTACATTGGTTACCTGTAGAGGCCCGCATCAGATTTAAAATTCTGTTGCTTACATTCAAAATTATCCATGGAAATGCACCTATTTATCTGAGAGATTTATTAGATTTATATGTACCTGCCAGAGACCTGCGATCGAGTGACAAATTATGTTTAACCCAGCCCCGTGGCAACTTTAACAAGACATATGGACAGAGAGCATTTTCAGTATGTTCACCCTTACTATGGAATGATTTGCCATTTGAAATTAAGACCGCCAGAAGTGTAGATAGTTTTAAGCGCAGTTTGAAAACCTACCTTTTTACTCAGTTTTATTTGTAATTTTCTGTTTTAATTTTTTAGTGTGGATGTATTTTTAAATTATTTTATACAGCTATGTACAATGTGCTGAGACGTATGTGTAGTGCATGTTAAACAATTTTTAATAATAATAATAACTCTGTTGTCTAGTAGGCCGCTATCAAATTATCATGTCTTGTGGTTTTCCTAGTATCCCTTGATAGAACTGGCAACATCTGTCATTCGATGGGCGTATATATATATATATATATATATATATATATATATATATATATATATATATATATATATATATATATATATATATATATATATATATATATATATACACCTAGACACACAGACACCTAGACACACAGACACACATAAGCTTATATATATCAGTTTATATATATGTGTATATACATGTGTATATATGCACTTATATCTTTATATATATATATATATATATATATATATATATATATATAAAGATATAAGTGCATATATACACATGTATATACACATATATATATAAGCTGATATATATAAGCTTATGTGTGTCTGTGTGTCTAGGTGTCTGTGTGTCTAGGTGTATACGTGTTTGTGCGTGTAAGCTTATCTGTGAGTATTATACAAGCCTACGGATCACAGATACCCATATGTCATATTATTCTGCAAGAAGACAAGTCACCTTTCTGAATTGTACCGTTTTAGCATTTTTGCGATACCATGACCGTCTTAAATCAAATGCAACATTCCTACGCTAGTGTGACCGTGGAACCTTTTTCAAACGCTAAGATTTTAACGATAATTTTCGAGTTTTAACTCAAATATGGCGGACGCATATAACACATGTTAAAACGCCCAAACAAACGACCAAAACCGTCACCCAAGATTGACATAGTGATATTTCCAAAGACCCTAAGGATAAATAACAGTAATTAAGGATATCTGCCCGAAGATTCAATTGTGATTCGTTGGTTTGCAAATTGCGAACAGATACAGCTAAATGGGGTTTAATCAAGCTTTGGGATGGTATGACTTGACTTTTAATACAGTAATTCATATTGTGGTAAATAAATTTCCCCTGATTCTTGCACTATTATATTCCATTTCCTGCCAATGTACCTACTTAAGTTTAGCTCCGATTATTATATTTGAAAACATTTCCCGATATACTATCATTGGGGCCGTAGTAATGGATACGTAGGTTTATCCTTCCTCTAGCTCTTACAAACAGACGTGTATGTTGTCATTTACTATAGTTGTTCCGTGGACCTGGTAAAGTATTTATTCACACTATCCTGATTATAGGATCCTTGCTTCTCGTTCCAGCATACCAGGGTACAGTATATGAAAGAGTCTACTGCCCACATGAAAACAACATTACATGACTGTCTTCATGCATCTAGTGACTGTGGCCGACAACATGTATCGAAATGGCGACGTTTTGTTCACCATCATATCTTAGGAGTGGATGTATATGCGATCTTTAAGGCATTCAAAGTTTCTGCTGACATGCAAAGGGCACTGTGACGTTTTTGTATTTTTCCGAGCAAAAGCAGGAAAAGACTGACGTAGTTAGACTAAACGAATGTGAATGGAGATACAAAAAAAGATTTCCCTTTCTGTCTAGCTTTGATGGGCATTTAACTAATTAAAGAAGTTATATCATCTTATGAGGTTTACCTGTACCACAAGTAGTTTCACTTCAAGGAGACATTCGGAATTTCTGAGTGTTTCCCCAAGGACAAGTTGCAAAGGTACCGGATATACCTTCTAATTACGTTCGTGTAGCTAGTTCCATTGCTAAAATAATCCCTCCTCACCTTCAACTGTTAAAAACACGAACTTTTGTTCCTCGATAAAATCACCTTGTTTACTTCTTGCAATGATGGAACAAAGAAATTAAAATTTAAAAGATTATGACACGGTCATTTGTATGAAAGCCCATAGAGGACATTTTTTGTAAGAAAAAAATACTATCTGGTGCGCATCAGATACTTTCACGTGCGCACAAGATATTATCTCGTGCGCACGAGATAATAATTTTTTCTCTCACAAAAAATGTTCCTAATAGGCTTTCATACATTTGAACATGATTTGATATCGAGTATATTGAATCTAATAAAATTTAACTTTATACAGTGTTAAAGCGCCCTCTGTGTCATTTGGTCGATATTACGTTTTATTTTAATCACTTGTACAAGGTGTCGATTTTTGCAATGCAGATAGAGTGGCAAAGATAAAATGACAATGGACGCGAAGTACTGAATCCTCTCAGAAGCTGTCTCAGATTGTCTAAGGTGCTTTGCGAACGAAATCCCTCCGTGTAACCGCTTCCCTCAACGAAAGTTGCTGAAGTTCAGAAGACGGAGGATTTCACGTGATCATCAATTTAATCATTTTGATATCGAAGACACAATCGATGAAAATTAGTGATAAACAAAATTATTACCTTAAGAACACAGCAAAGACTAATTCAATATAGCGAAATTGATCACAATAAGTCTGTTAACTAATTTCTTGTGAGGATTCACTTTCTCGCAGATGCAGAGCTAGAAAACTAAGACGGTGAAAGTTTTTCTTTCTCCAATGTCTTTAAAATGGGCACCCACAAGTGGTAGATCAAAAAAAGAATTGTAGAAATTTAGGTTTGGCCATTTGTTCTCGAGGCATGTTCTATCTTAATCAAATTGAGATGTTAACTCTCTCCCCAAGGCAATGAGAAATCTGCCTTCTAAAGATTTGGACACTCTGGTCTCTTAGATACAAAGAATTGCGGATAGACAAAGCGGGTATTTATTTTTGTATCTGGCGGTACCTGCGTATGACAGTCTAGCATGCCAGACCTCTAACCTGCGTCTGCGCTTGATCCCTGTGCCGCGAGCTGCGAGAAACCCCATGTTACTCGTAACCTGCGGGATCTAGCGCAATCAAGCAAACTCTATTACATACCAATCCCTGACATCAAGTACAACGATTTTGCACTCTCCGTTTATCAATATTATGATCGTAATTTTGAAATAAATTGTTTGGTGTAAACGAAGTTTCAAAATTGCAATAAAAACGATCTTTTAGCTTTGAACTTGTTCAACAATTTATATTTTTATTGTTTCAAATTTCACTGATTATTTATACATCATATAGACATTTAGGAATAGGTTCTGTCATAGGTGCAATCACCGATACTGATGTAGAATTTGGCTACATGCTGCAATCAGCATAATATAATTCATGTCGATTTGTAAAGCAGATGACGTAAAACTTAACCTTCGTATATATCTATTCAGATGGCGAATTTCTCAAATGACAGGTATTGAAAAGACGATCTGGTCACACCCACCGCCTTCGGTTTGGCTCCTTATCATGTCAATTAATTTTGTTCTGATTCTTTGTCAGTATCGTGTATGACTTTCATTATGCATCATTGCATGCATTTATATACGGCTGGCAAATATTTTATGTGCTGCCGTACATAAATCATCGATGCACGACATCAAGGCTAGTCTTCAGATAACAGTTACAGGTTCCTCGTGACTGCAACACTTCGTGTATTTGCTCTTAACTCTCGCCAAAGGTTAGTGTTTTCATCGAAGGAACTATGGTTCAAGTCGATATGGGCTACATCACCAAGAATTCAACATCAGAAGACGATTCCAACTCCCACTTTCATTATGAGGATCTCGTGGTCATCGCATCCGTGTATGCATTGTGTTCATTCTTCATAATTCTTACCAACGCGCTCACTGTCGTGCCAATTTTGACGGAGAGACAACTTCGAAGAAAGCTATCCAGCTTCCTTTTACTAAATCTTTGTTTCTGTAACTTTCTCACTGCAGTAGGAGCGTTGTCGTACGTTCCGATATTTTTTGTACCAAATACATGTGGTCTATACCTGCGTAGAGCGTTGTTTGTGGTGTTTAACGAAAACACTTTCACCATCGCTATGATGTCTGTCGAGAAGTTTACATATATTTATTTTCCCTACCGATACCCAAGTTATTTCAACGTAAGACGTACCTTAATAGCGATTTTGGCATCATGGTGGTTTGTTTCCATGATAACAATAGTTAATGTTTCCCGCGGAGTAGAGTATTCAGTGTGCGATTATCTCTACCCGATATTAGTGAGACAGTCATCGTCATCCTCTACCATCGCTCTCCTTGGTTTCCTGATCGGTGTCGTCCTACCTTTTTCAATAATCGTCACTACCAACGGATTCATCATAAAGACGGTGAGAGAACAGAATCGTCGCATGCTGATGCAAACCCGACAGAAGCCAACGAAGCAACCAACGCTGACAAAAAACGAAGTCAAGTCAATCAAACAGACACTAGTTGTTGTCATATTCTATGTCGTCATCCATATAACGGACTGGTCCATCTACTTATGGGTCAAAAATTGCACAAACTGTCCCAACCGTATTGTTTCCATCTTACTCTTCTTCAGAAGGGGTGGCATTAAGCTCCTGTATGCATGTGTAAGTCCAGTTCTGCATTTTTATATCATTTCTGACCTTCGTAAATCTCTCCTACGTTTGCTGGGAAGAAGAGACCGTCGCATTCGTCCAGAATTATCAGCATTATCGGAGAACAGAAAGACTGAGTCTCCAAGGGAGTCCTACGATAGTCACTATATTTAAGTTACTGTACAATGCCTGTCTTTGTTTTGCTCATTTTGAAATTGATCATTTCTAGGCGCATAATAACTACAAAAGCATCACAAGAGAAATTTAGTTCATTATCTTGTCGTGCTTGGCTCATTGTCTTCTAAGACGAAGATACGAGAAATCTTTTTCCGGTAACAGGCGTCTGTTGTTGTACGATCCACTTGGACTTTGAGAATCGACAAAATGATTTGTTGTCGGTCATTTTATCATGTCGATGACTTTGTAATATCTTAAGACCTTAAAATCGTCTAGAGTGACTCTTTCTGAAATATCCTGCAATGGATGGAATGTTTTGATTAAAATATAAATACAATACAACTTTTGATTGATTTTTATTCTGTATTTAACGTGCATCATAGCGAATTTCCCCCAATCCATGCATATCGCCATATTTATACCTCTGCTGTTGAAAATACAAATGCGTCGAAAGGTTTGGCATTTGAAAACGACCGTGTTTACGCTCGCTGTACGTAAAGTCACATCAATGCTAAACTAATTGCATGCTATCCATCGTCAGTTGCAAATAATTCATGTTCAAAACCCGTTCATTTCGGAATAAACATTCATCGCTTCATCAACACAACGAAAGCGTTTGAAATTGATCATCAGCCTAATTTTTATTTTCTATTTATATAAATTGGTGAATTGGAATATTGACTGACCGCAATGCGTCAGGAATTTAACAACACGGCACTGTGCTCTTTTTGAACTCTAAAATAAAATTAGTTGCTTCGGTATGTTCTTGCGCTTATGTAAACCGAATCGATTGGACTCTTTTAAACCGAATCTATTTGTACAACGACATTTTATGAAATTCATTGTGACATTAAGTAATGTGACATTAAGTAAATGCGTTGCTAAAATGTTTGTGTTATTTTAGGGATTTCAAATTGCAGAAGTGCTAAAAAACACAACGGATGCATTTTGGTTCATATCAAATATCAAAAACGCTGGATCACCATGATTAGAAATGTATGATCAGATGATTGAGATGGGTTAACTGTTTCAAATATTTAGGTGTCTTTTATCGACAAAGTTCTTAACTTAAATGTACATCTGTCAAAGGTAAGTAAACAGATATCTGTCCGTCTCGGTATGTTACGTCGTATCAGACCGAATATCAACACTAAAACTTGCAATTTGATGTAAAAAACTTTAATTGAACCTTTGTTTGATATTATTATGATATTATTTTGGACGGGGCTAACAAAACTGATATCGACAGATTATAGTCACTTCATCAAAGAGCAGCCCGTATAATCCTGAATGACTTTACTATAGAAATGGGCATCATTTTGTTAAAGCTGGGTCGCAGGTATTGGCTACTTTGGGCTGGAATACGATTGGGTCGAGAGGTCAAGGCTATGTGTGTGTCACATGATGTTTAAGTGTTTAAAATCTAATCAAGGGGATTGTTCTGCCATATTTAGAAACTCATATTCGACTGTTATAAACCACCACATTAATATCAGAAATTATCATAGACTTACGCTACCCTCTTTCAGAACAATCACAGC
Source organism: Ptychodera flava (assembly GCF_041260155.1). Classification (NCBI taxonomy): domain Eukaryota; kingdom Metazoa; phylum Hemichordata; class Enteropneusta; family Ptychoderidae; genus Ptychodera; species Ptychodera flava. Next base: position 32,119,925 of record NC_091939.1, on the reverse strand, counting down.
AAATAATTCCTTTATTTATCGTGCAATAAAATATTTCAACAGTCTACTTGCTGTTTTTCACGGTATCACCTCTTTACGGCAATTTAAACAAATGCTTACATGTGATTTTTGTTTAGTTTATTGATAGTGCTGATTTTATTGTATATGTGCCTTTTTTTGTTTGCCACGTGATTTTAATTGTTCTATCTTGTGATGTTTTTTCGCTTTTTATCCCCTTTAGCTTTTTTAGTATTTCGTATCTTAATATTTTATTTTATTTTACACTGGCATTTCCTTGAAATGAGTACAATTTTGAGTTAGGGAGTTAACCAGTATAAATATAAATAAATAAATAAATAATTAAATAAATAAATAAATAAATAAATAAATAAATAAATAAGTAAATAAATGAATAAATAAGTGGCGACTCCGAGGATCATTTATTTATTTTTATTCTCTTGCCTAAATTACCGTTTCATTAATTACAAGACACGTAAATGGTTTGACCAAGCTATTCAAAGATTTTCAAAATAAAGTAAGTGGTTGAGATATTAACGTGCAAAACGCAAGATGTAATCTTAAACCGTTTGGTCAAGTTATTTTCATTGGAACGTGAACATTGCAGCAGATAGATTTTAGTTTCCGTACACAAAAAAAAATCTCCAAAAATCATTTGCAATGGTCATTTAACTAGTCACCATGTTGACAACCTTTGTGGCCAGTCAACCTTGAAAGATGGAAAACACCCCGACACAACGTTACTGAAGAGCTTTGGTGTAAATAACAACTTTTGATAACTATTTTAGCATTGTGAGTTACAATGTGTCAAGCCTCTAGAAGGTCAACAAGCTCATTTTCCAACTGCGTTTACTGAATAACCCTTTGTGCTAATCAAGGATTCATTATTGGCTTTTGATCATGACTTGTGATACCTTGGCATGATTGATCGATTGATTGGTGCATAAGTAAACAAATTGTGCACATTCATTTGCATGTCAAGGCCTCCGGCCCATATGCACAGGGGTTACATTACTTGATTGGACGATATTCTATAAAAATAAAAAACCATCAGATATAAAGATTACAAAGTAGCAAAAAATCTTAAGGTTGGTCTGTACAAATATTCTTCATTCTAAGATGAAACGCTTTAAATAGAAAGTGACCAATTATGAAATAATAACTTCCAATCTTACGACGCAAAAGATTAATAAATTTACAAAAGTTTGGCTCAATAGTTGCATTTGGACGTTAGTATTGTTTTCGTAGTGTGCTATAAAATGGACAAATTTAACATAAAATGATAAACAACACCCTAACTACATAATTTACACAGTCTAGCTGATGGATCAACATTCTGCTGCCTCCATCCTTCTACAATGGCTAAAGGAAGTTCCGAGCATCGAAAGCAAGCAAAGGTTTGAATGAGTTGCCAGTTACAGTTCAAAGAAATGTATTTTTTGACTCACTTACGGATTTGAATTGGTTGTAAGAGCGTGACTTGGTATGAATCGCAAAATATCTGCTGTCATTCTTGCCATGGGGCAATGGTGTCACTTTTTATGTATCTCATATATTTATATATATAATCAAATGGAATTTTGCTATGATTGACGTCAACGTATACGACTTTTTTCACGGAGCAGTGCAACTTATTTGAGCCCAACTATTTTGTATTCTCGCGATCAGCCACCTGAAACTGTGTTTTCTCGCTATGCGTCTGTGAGAAATTGAATTCTCACAATCAATCCGCTAACTAATTTCTTGGTGGTTGATTGCGAGAATTCAATTTCTGGCAGATGCAGAGCCAGAAAACTAAGACGATGAAAGTTATTCTTTCTCCAAGAGCTTTAAAAGGAGCCCCAAAATTGTAGATCAAAAAAGAATTGTAGAAATTTGAGAGACGTGTTCGACCTCACTTAAATAGAGTTGTTAACCCCCCTTATGTAATGAGAAATTTGCCTTTTGAAGTTTTGGACACTCTGGTCTCTTAGATACAACGGATCGCGGATAGACAAAGCGGGTGTATATTTTTGTATCTGGCGGTACCTGCGTATGACAGCCTTGCATATCAGATCGTCGAATCTGTGCCTCCGCTTGATCCCTGAGCCGCGAGCTGCGAGGATCCGCAGGTTACTCGTATCCTGCGGGATCAAACTCAGGCTCAGGTTCGAGGTATGGCAAGCGAGACTGCATATGACTAATCAAGCAAACTCTATTGGACACCCATCCCTGACACCATGCAAGTACAACGATTTTACACCCTCCGTTTGTCAATATTATTGAGATCGTAATTTTAAACCCAATTGTTTCATGTAAACGAAGCTTCAAAATTGTAATAAAAACAATCTTTTAGCTTTGAACTTGACCAACATTTTATATTGTTATCATTTCAAATTACAGTGATTATTTACACGCCATGTAGATATTTAGGCATCGGTCCTGTCATATATGCAATCGTCGATACGGATGTAGAATTGTCTAAATGCTGCAATCAGCATAATATAATTCGTAAGCAGCTAAAGTAAAACCAATTAACCAACACTGTGCTCTTCTCGATTTCTAAAATAAAAATTAGCTGGTTTGGTATGTTCTTCCACTTATGTTAACTGAATCCATTGGACTCTTTTAAACCGAAGCTATCTGGACAACGACGTCGACACTTTATGGAATTTTATTAATGGTGACTGGGAAAGAAGCTGAAATAAAGTAATGAATGCGATGCTAAAGTATTTGTGGTTTTTTACGGGATTTCAAATTGTAGAAGAGGCGACTCCGAGGAACAGCTTACTTTTATTCTCTTGCCTAAATTACCGTTTCATTAATTACAAGACATGTAAATGGTTTGACCAAGCTATTCAAAGATTGTCAAAACAAAATAAGAAGTTCAGATGTTAATGTAAATACGTCAGATGTAATATTAAACCGTTAGGTCATGTAAACCTGAAATGTTGCCTTCTCTGATCTTTTCACCAGCCATGAGTTGTTTTTAAAAGTTCACTTTATGTTCAGTAACAGTTACGTCAGATGTAATATTAAACCGTTTGGTCAAGTAAACCTGAAATGTTGCCTTCTCTGATCTTTTCACTAGCCATTAGTTGTTTTTAAAAGTACACTTTATGTTCAGTAACAGTTACTTTCACTGGAACGGGAACACTGCAGCAGATAGATTTGCTTTTCCGTATACAGAAAAAAAATTCTCGAAGATTACAAAGGTTATCGAACTAGTCACGATCTCGACAAGTGTTGTTGCCAGTCAAGAGATGGAAAACATCTCGACACAACGTCACTGAAGAGCTTTGGTATCTATAACAACTTTTGATAACTGTTTTAGTATTATGAGTTACAAGTGCAAATGTGTCAAGCCCCAGAAGGTCGACAAGCTCATTTTTCCAACACTTTTCCGTGAAACCTTAGACCTTTTGGTTTATGGTGGAACTAAATCCGTCGCTACTGCTGTCACTGAATAACGCTTTGTACTCATCAAAATGTTTCAAAATCTAACAAGTTCATGAAATACAATTTTACCCCCATCAGGAGTTGAGGACAGCGTAGAAAAAATAATTCAGGAAAAGAAGCCGAGAGAGATTGTACATGAGAACACCAAGTTTGGGGTGAGTCCGTTTAATCTGACACAGCAGAAGGATACTTTGGCCAGAGCTGCTGCGGCCAAGGCAGCCATCTGGCGCGGTAAGATTGGACCAGATGGCAAGAAGATCATGGCGAAGGAAACGCCAAATGTAAATGGATATTCATTTGTGGCAACTCCTTCACCAGCACCAGGTGAGTCATTGTCAGTTTCTCTCTCCCCATTGCAACACATCTATCATAATCTGCTCAATCACAACAATGTACTTCCGTAGTAGCTGTGATCTCAGCTAGATTACTCACCACTGTATCAGGCCCGTAGCAGTCCCTGTCACAATCTCTTGTTGCATGCCTCTTTCAGTAAAACCAGAGAAGGCAATACAGGTATGTACAGCATATCCCAGCAGATATGGCTACAAGAAGGCAGCAGCATATTTTTAATACACTTAGTGCTTCATCAAACACCTTAGGGTGCCAATTGTGTATGAATGGCATGTACCATTTCTATCTACATCTTTGTGAAACATATGCACATAATTTTACTACTGCATCTGATTCAAAAAGTACATGTCTGTCCCAGATTAGTATGATTTGGGCACAGATTTACATAATGACTTTAAGTACCATACACCGTGCATTTTTGTAAGGCTGGTGGACTTTTACCGCTATATCGGGTATGGACTAAATGTAAATCGATCAATGCAGGCATCTCTCCTCCCCAGCAACACACTATTAAACAAAATAAACATACCATAGTTGCAGATATCACCCAAACTTTATAACTTTTATTTCTCAATTATCAACTCTTACAAGTGACAGTGCAGTGTCTAACAAGACTGTATACCATATACTACTACTAAATACCTTGTTAATGTCTTGTTATTATCACAGGAAGGAATGGTGATGAGTCGCCGATGATGACGTGGGGAGAGATAGAAAGTACTCCTTTCCGATTGGATGGAAGTCAAACACCAGCACCTAGACCATCTTTTAGGGTAAGTCTCAAATCAAAGTCTTATAGCGATGAAAACATTTCATGATGCACTTCACATGCAAATACCGGTATGTACTCATATGTAGTAAATGGCCAATCTGTGTGTCGAGCATTTGGCGAAATTGAATGTTATAAAATTGTATCTGCGTGCTTAAAGCAGATATTAATATTTACCAACCACTATTCAGAAAACTTTAAAAAGTAGCGTTTACACAATAATTGTTGCAAATTTGTGTTGTCTTATTTGGCTAAGCAGGACATGAGTCCAGTGTTCACATTATGTGAACGTGTCAAATCCTTGTTGTCCTATTTAGCTTAGATGGACATAAGTCATATGCTTACAGATTGTAAACGCAATGTAAACATTGTAAACCATCCATTGTAAACCATCCATGATATCTTTATTTGGCTTAGATGGACATGTGTTATGTGTTTACATCGTGTCAACACTATGTAAACACATGATCTATAGAACATAACTTTTGTTTACTCATCACAGTGATGGTTTGTATTTAGATTCCAGATGTACCAAGAAGGGAAAAGATTTGGATGCGACTGGCAGAAAAGGTCAGTCAAACACAACGATCTACAAAAAAAACCAGGAGACTCTTCGCAGAATGACAGAAGGTCTCGCAAGGTATGTAGTTGCTACTCATGTTCTGGCGCATGTTGAACATGTGTGTAGAGGTATTTTTGGTGTAGTATAAAGCTTAAAGTATTCTCACTATGTGACTTTAGCTTGTAGGCTCACTTTTTCATAGCAAGCATGAACATACATTTGATCAGGTTAGATCACTTTGCTATACCACTTTGAAATATCTTTGAAATTTGCTTCAGCTGATCTCAATGGATTGTAACAAAAGTGAAGTCTTTCAACATTTACAAACTCGGAATCAAAAACTGAAGAACTTAAAAGACAGTTACTCTGCCCCTTTGAATCTGGTCAATGAATACTTTAAATGCTAGATTTCTACTGTGTATCTGTAAGGGATTGTTATATTTTGCAAACTGCAGTCTTTTTATTGTCAGTAATGTAAGGTAACTGTGTGTGTTTCAGCGCCAGTCCTGCATTTAAAAGAATGGGCTCTGTGGATAGAATGAAGATGCTGTCGCCTGCTGCTCAGAAACTGGTCAATAAAAGTCTTGGAAAGCGAGCTAGTGGAGACAAAGCGCTCAGAGCCAGTTACACTCCATCTCCGTGTTGGTTGCACCCCAGACATTGACAGAACACCTGTCACCAAGTAGGATACCACAGAGGAATGTCAATTCATTGTCAACAAACCTTGGAGACATTCAGTCAAGTTCTTCATCAACAGACAATCGTTCAGACTCACAAAAAAGGACTACAGATCAAGGGCAATGAATTTTTTCTGATCATCCCTTACATAAACAGAAGACAATGACATTGACATCAAATGTCATGTTACAAAGGGCAGCTGAGCTTGGAAGAATGGTACTTCCAGTAACTTCTTTTATTGCTTCTCTAAAACTTATATTCTGACTACCGTACATTGCATTTAACTGTCTTGTCAGTTTGATTTTTTTCCAATAAAAATACTGTCTTACATGTTCCAACAGGATTTTTTGCTATAATAGTAAAGCACTCTATTAAAGTGTGTGTATTCCAGTTAGTCTGGTCAGCTGCCCCATTTCTACCACTGATTGTGCTGCTGACGAAAATAGGGTCATGTATGGGCTACACGTTGGCAGCAATTTTGGTCAGAGTTTTGACTGCATATTTATGAGCACAGTCATCTGACAAAATCATGTGATCAGCACATCAGTATAGTGGCAAGCTTTTTGAAATTAGACGACAAAGCATCGAATGTTGAAGTTATTTGCAAAGCTTCACTTTTAAGTCTCCGATTCTGTGCTTCTATGATGGCATTTAGAGGTAAAATGACAATTAACATCCGTGTTTTTCTCAGACTTGATGATAGACTATCCCTCCATTTGCATGTACAGCAGTGACTCAAAAATAAGTGATTTTTCGTTTGTCCTGCAATGTTGACATAGGATGCTCGGTTAGGGAAATCAGGAGGTCAAATTACTCCACAGGCAAACAATATCTCAATTCGAAGGTAGCTCCAAGTTGGAAATAAATTCAATGCAATCGCAGCGCTTATACTTTTCGCAGGGTTTTCTCGCTATGCGCAAAGTGCGCATTTCGTGTTTTCTGCCTTTTAAAAGTTACTGACTGCGCGAAAATCGTGCACAAAACAAAGCAAGCAAATGATGGTGACCAAAGCGCACAGTGCAGTGACCTGTAAATTTGCTGTTGTTTCTGGTCAGAATACTCCCTCGTAAAAGACGAAATATTGCCTATCATTCAACTTTGGCGACGTGCACAACAAGGATAGAGTTGTGGTTCAGTCTCAATGGATGCTAGTGCCATTTTATGTTCATGTTTTGGTAGGATGTGTTGTTTAATGTCATTAGTAAGCATTAAAAATACTGCACCCTAAAATGTCAAGTCTGCCACCTAATTGTGATGAATGGGGCAAAAATTGCCCCTTCAGTGAACATGCAGACAAAAACACTGCTATTTACCAATGACAGCTAAGCTTACAATAGCCCATACCTGACCCAATTTTCGTGAGCAGCACAGCCAGCGGTAGAAATGGGGCAGGTGACTAGACTGTAATTCATTAGACTAAAAGGTGTGTTTATTTGTGTGTTTATACTACAGTTGACTAAAATCCAATGCTTTGCTGACTATACATTGTCTGGTTGACTGTTGGCAGTATTTTGTGTTAAGAATATCAGATCCTCTGCAAACTTCCAAAGGCAGGCGTCTGATTGACCAACAAAGATAATGCCATTCAAAAGCCAGTACTCCAGTAAAAAGACATGTAATAAGAATATTTAATAGTCCTTTCAAGTATAACTTTAAGGTACAACAATTGCATTGAGCAACTATCAATGATCATGCCTGCAAAGTCCAAATCATGCCTTTTAGTTAAATGTTCCTTGAACAGTTATAGTGTAAGGTTGGTAAAAAGGAGGAGTTATTGAAGGACTTCTGTGAGTATGTGTAGGTTACTTCCTTGGTGAGATCACAGATAGAGAATGCATTTTTCAGTTTGAGAAAGCCAAGTTTCTTCAACCAAATCCTGCAACTTTTATTTTTAAGTCCCCTTTAATGAGGATTTACAACTTCTAGACAATTATCTACAAATAAGTGATGGATGACTTGTGAAGCACCCGTTTATTGTTTGCCGGTAATCTCGGGAAGAACATCATCAAGATTACCTTCACGTTCACTATCCCTTTGTCAATCAACAAATCGATGTTGCCCCAGCTATTTTGTGAACCGTATGATAAGCGTGAAGGACTCTGCAAATGTGGTTTTGAAAACCGCTAGAGGGTGAACTCACTGAAAGAAAATCGCGCTGCCATTGTATCTAGGAAAAAAGACCAAAAATGAGACGACATGAAAATATACCAGATAGTGCCTGTTGGCACTGCATTTCATATTTTTGAAAATCTTCAGGCGAGATTGTACTCTAAAATTAACTTCACTTTTTAGTCCGCTATTTCGCGGAGTTTTTTTCGGAAAATAGTCTGACTTCAAAGTTCTGCCAATGGGGATATATTAGATAGTTCGACACCTTCACGTTCGCTATTCCTTTGTCAGTCAACACATCGATGTTTCCCCTGCTATCATGTGAAGCATATGATACGCGTGAAGGGCCTATAAAAATTATTCCAGCAAAACCACTCTTAACCTTACAGACGAAAATTGTGCTTCTATTTGTAGCTAAAAAAAATCCCAAAACGAGACAATGAAAAAGTGTCGGTAGCATTTTTTCGGAACGTCGTCGGGTGTGATGTTAAATTTAAACCACGGTCATGGGGATCGTGGTTAAACTCATACAACTCACATTGCTCTCTTGAGCAGAGCTTTTAGCCTGTCTTAAAAGAGCTCAACAACGGGCTGAAAATTGATATTTCGCTAGCAAAAAAGGCTCAACGCCACCAGCACCTCAAAACGTTTCACAATACATAGGCAGTGACACAGGTGAATATAATATGTGGTGGCCTTCTAAGGTAGAGAGGTATAACACCTCGATGCTACCTACGTAAGAACATTCTCCAATATATAAGAAGTTAAGACAAAGTTGGGTCAAATTTTGTCCCATACTAATGTATAACCATTACATCTTGGGTGAACTTTGACCTCAATGAAACGTATTAAAAATGTAAAACATTTGTTTTGTTCACTAACAACGATAAAAGAAAAGTCCAAGACTTTGATGAGGTACGTAAAATTCCCACCGCCTCTTCAGTTAAAAATTAAAAACGACCTGAGCATGCAGGCGCTGACTAAACATTTTCACTATTATGCACTAATAAGGCTTGCATACAAACTGATTCCCTCCTCGCCTCGGTTTTCTCATGCTTTGGGCCGCAGGGAAAGAATTTGGACATTAAACGGTAATCAATCCAAAAGGCTCGCAAAAACAACACAGTGAAAGGATTTTAGAAATTTCGCATTTTTGACATCATTGCCGACCTTGCAACTCTTATTGATCATTTGTGCCGTCAGCAACTCTGCGTATGGAAATCGTTTGTGTCATGCAGTATGAAAAGTCGAAGGTCGCAGACGACATATCTCCCTGAATCTAAAGGTACTGAACATTTTCTAAAGTGAAAAGAAATTTTTTGACGTAATTTTATGTTCCTGTCGCCCACGTAATTTTTTTTACAGTTCGAAATTTAAAATAACGTTTGAACTCTGTCGTCTAGCAGGCCGCTATCAAATTATCATGTCTTGTGTTTATATATATATATATATATATTATATATATATATATATATATATATATATATATATATATATATATATATATATATATATATATACGTCACCATATATATATTATACCGCAAGAAGACAAGTCACCTTTCTGATTGTACCGTTTTAGCACTTTTGCGATACCATGACGGTCTTAAATCAAATGCAACATTCCTACTCAAGTGTGACCACGGAACCTTTTTCAAACGCTAAGATTTTAACGATAATTTCCAAGTTTTAACTCAAATAGGGTGGATGCACATAACACGTGTTAAAGAGGCACTCCCACTTGGTAACATTTTTAAAACACATTTTTTTAATGCCAACGGTCGATATTTGACGTGGCGACTGCGCGCGGATCGCGAGATATCGATAAAAACATGTCATTTCCCGAGCGTATTTTTCACATCCCGAAATTTTACGATCGTTTCTGATTTTGACCCGAAATCCCCCGAAGGTTTGTTGTTGTGCTGATTGACGACATTCTAGGGAGTCTACAATAAGTTCGAACGACGCAATTAATTTACTTCCCACTGCAAAGACTTTATATACAGCATTATGCAATTACCTCAGGTAAGTTTTGTAAAACTTCTCCTTAGTTTTTGTGTTTTTCATTGTTCTAAATCAGTTGTACTATATTTTTAACCAATACCACATAAACATCAGTTTTTACGTGTCAAATAGCCGCCTCTGATGACTACATTTTGTCGTCTGCCACACAGTACGCCGCGCGCGTGGTATGCGTCTATGCATACCACTCGGCGGCCGCTATGTATCAACTGCACGTAACTGTGCTAGTCACCTATGCGAATTCTGGTGGAATCAAACTTTGTTTTCCGTTTTTTCTCAGAGTTAGTAAGACTCGGCTTTCCCCCGGGGAGCATGACCGATCACCGACGCGAGTGGTACTGTGGCGTACAGCAGCGTTAGTGTAGACTCGTACTCCATAGCTTAGTTGACAATGGCCCCAGTGCCGAACGTTCGATGTTCGGAAGCTGAATTTAGGTGGGCCACCGGAATTCAAACTTTTACTTTTTTGAGTACATGTTTTTATCGATATCTCGCGATCCACGCGCAGTCGCCACGTCAAATATCGACCGTTGGCATTAAAAAATGTGCTTTAAAAATGTTACCAAGTGGGAGTGCCACTTTAAGCGCCCAAATTCTAATGACTAAAACCATCACCAAAGATTGACGTACAGTGACATTTTCAAAGACCCTAAGGATAAATAACAGTAATTAAGGATATCTGCCCGAAGATTCAATTGTGATTCGTTGGTTTGCAAATTGCGAACAGATACAGCTAAATGGGGTTTAATCAAGCTTCGGGATGGCATGACTTGACTTTTCATACAGTAATTCATATTGTGGTAAATAAATTTCCCCTGTTACTTGCACTATTATATTCCATTTCCTGCCAAAGTACCTACTTAAGTTTAGCTCCGATTATTATATTTGAAAACATTTCCCGATATACTATCATTGGGGCCGTAGTAATGGATACGTAGGTTTATCCTTCCTCTAGCTCTTATAAACAGACGTGTATGTTGTCATTATAATAGTTGTTCCGTGGACCTGGTAAAGTATTTATTCACACTATCCTGATTATAGGATCCTTGCTTCTCGTTCCAGCATACCAGGGTACAGTATATGAAAGAGTCTACTGCCCACATGAAAACAACATTACATGACTGTCTTCATGCAGCCAGTGACTGTGGCCGACAACATGTATCAAAACGGCGACGTTTTGTTCACTTTTCATATCTTAGGAGTGGATGTATATGCGATCCTTAAGGCATTCAAATTTTCTGATGACATGCAAACGGCACTGTGACGTTTTTGTAATTTTTCCGAGCAAAAGCAGGAAAAGACTGCCGTAGTTAGATTAAACGAATGTGAATGGAGATACAAAAAAAGATTTCCCTTTCTGTCTAGCTTGGATGGGCATTTAACTAATTAAAGAAGTTATATCATCTTATGAGGTTTACCTGTACCACAAGTAGTTTTACTTCAAGGAGACATTCGGAATTTCTGAGTGTTTCCCCAAGGACAAGTTGCAAAGGTACCGGATATACCTTCTAATTACGTTCGTGTAGCTAGTTCCATTGCTAAAATAATCCCTCCTCACCTTCAACTGTTAAAACGCGAACTTTTGTTCCTCGATAAAATCACCTTGTTTACTTCTTGCAATGATGGAACAAAGAAATTAAAATTTAAAAGATTACGACACGGTCATTTGTATGAAAGCCCATAGGGGACATTTTTTTATGAGAAAAAAATATACAATGTGGAGCGCACCAGATACTTTCCCGTGCGCACGAGACAATAATTTTCTTCTCACAAAAAATGTCTCCAATAGGCTTTCATACATTTGAACATGATTTGATATCGAGTATATTGAATCTAATAAAATTTAACTCTATAAAGTGTTAAAGCGCCCTCTATGCAATTTGGTCGATATTACGTATTTTTTTAAATCACTTGTACAAGGTGTCGATTTTCGCAATGCTGATAGAGTGGCAAAGATAAAATGACAATGGACGCGAAGTACTGAATCCTCTCAGAAGCTGTCTCAGATTGTCTAAGGTGCTTTGCGAACGAAATCCCTCCGTGTAACCGCTTCCCTCAACGAAAGTTGCTGATGTTCAGAAGACGGAGGTTTTCACGTCATCATCAATTTAATCATTTTGATATCGAAGACACAATCGATGAAAATTAGTGATAAACAAAATTATTACCTTAAGAACACTGCAAAAACTAATTCAATATAGCGAAATTGAATTCTCACAAGAAGTCTGTTGAGTAATTTCTTGCGAGGATTCACTTTCTCGCAGATACAGAGCTAGTAAACTAAGACGCTGAAAGTTTTTCTTTTTCCAAGAGCTTTGAAATGGGCACCCACAAGTGGTGGATCAAAAAAAGAATTGTAGAAATTTGAGTCTGGCTATTTGTCCCCGAGGCATGTTCTATCTTAATCAAATTGAGATGTTAACTCCCCCTATGCAATGAGAAATTTGCCTTCAGAAGATTTGGACACTCTGGTCTCTTACATACAAAGGATTGCGGATAGACAAAGCGGGTGTTTATTTTTGTATCTGGCGATACCTGCGTATGACAGTCTAGCATGCCAGACCTCTAACCTGCGTCTGCGCTTGATCCCTGTGCCGCGAGCTGCGAGAAACCACAGGTTACTCGTAACCTGCGCGATCTAGCGCAGACGCAGTTTCGAGGTCTGGCATGCGAGACTATACGTATGACTAATCAAGCAAACTCTATTAGATACCAATCCCTGACACCAAGTACAACGATTTTGCACTCTCCGTTTATCAATATTATCATCGTAAATTTAAAATAAATTGTTTCGTGTAAACGAAGCTTCAACATTGAAATAAAAAATTTTGAACTTGATCAACAATTTATATTTTTCTTGTTTCAAATTGCACTGATTATTTATACGTATGTAGACATTTAGGAATAGGTTCAGTCATAGATGCAATTGCCGATACTGATGTAGAATTTGTCTAAATGCTGCAATCAGCATAATACAGTTCGTAAACAGCTGACGTAAAACTTCCTGAACCTATTCAGATGGCGAATATCTCAAATAGCAGGTATTGAAAAGACGACCTGGCCACACCCACCGCCTTCGGTTTTGTTCTTTATCATGGCTATGAACTTTGATCAGATTCTTTGTCAGTATCCACTGTGTATGACTTTCATTATACATGCATTTATACACGACTGGCAAATATTTTATGTGCTGCCGTATATAAATCATCAATGCACGACATCAAGGCTGGTCTTCAGATAACAGTTGCAAGTTCCTGAATGCTCGTCATCGCTGTGACAGCCTGACTCCGTATATCTCTTCTAAGGCTTACCAAAGGTAGTTTTTCTTCGGAGGAACAACGGTCCAAGTCGGTATGAGCTACATCACCAAGAATTCGACTTCAGAAGACGATTCAAATATCCACTTTCATTACCAGGATCTCGTGGTCATCGCATCCGTGTATGCATTGTGTTCATTCTTCATAATTCTTACCAACACGATTACTGTCGTGCCAATTTTGACGGACAGACAACTTCGAAGAAAGCTACCCAGCTTGCTTTTGCTAAACCTCTGTGTCTGTAACTTTCTCACTGCAGTAGGAGCGTTGTCGTACGTTCCGATATTTGTAATACCAAATACATGCGGTCTCTACCTGCGTAGAGCGTTGTTTGTGGTGTTTAACGAAAACACTTTCACCATCGCCATGATGTCTGTCGAGAAGTTTACATACATTTATTTTCCCTACCGATACCTAAGTTATTTCAACGGAAGACGTATCTTTATAGCGATTTTGGCATCATGGTTGTTTGTTTCCATGATAACGATAGTTAATGTTTCCCGAGGAGTAGAGTATTCAGTGTGCGATTATCTCTACCCGATATTAGTGAGACAGTCATCGTCATTCCCCACCATCAGTCTCCTTGGTTTCCTGATCGGTGTCGTCCTACCTTTTTCAATAATCGTCACTACCAACGGATTCATCATAAAGACGGTGAGAGAACAGAATCGTCGCATACTGATGCAAACCCAACAGATGACCACGAAGCAACCAACGCTGACAAAAAATGAAGTCAAGTCAATCAAACAGACACTAGTTGTTGTCATATTCTATGTTGTTATCCATATAACGGACTGGTCCATCTACGTATGGGTCAAAAATTGCACAAACTGTCCTAACCGTATTGTCTTCATCTTACTCTTCTTCAGAAGGGGTGGTATTAAGCTCCTGTATGCATGTGTAAGTCCAGTTCTGCATTTTTATATCATTTCTGACCTTCGTAAATCTCTCCTACGTTTGCTTGGAAGAAGAGATCGTCGAATTCGTCCAGAATTATCAGCGTTATCGGAGAACAGAAAGACTCCAAGGGAGTCCTACGATAATCATTATGTTTAAGTTACGATACAATGCCTGTCAAGACGTTTTCGGTCCGTCATTTGTTTTGCTCATTTTTAAATTCATCATTTCTAGGCGCGTAATGCCTACAAAAGCATCACAATAGAAGTCAATTCATTATCTTGGTGTCCTCGGGTCATTGTCTTCAAAGAAGATGATACGAGAAATCTTTTTCCGGTAACAGGCGTCAGTTGTTCTACGATTCACTTGGACTTGAAGAATCGACAAAATGGTGGATGATTTGTTGTCGGTCATTTTATCATGTCGATGACTTTGTAATATCTTAACGCCTTTAAAATCCTCTGGAGTGGCTCTTTCTGAAATATCCAGCAAGGAGCAGAAGCGGCGAGTGAATTGTTCTGACTCAAACCAAATCACTTTATGAAAATGAATGCTTAGCTAATATATGTCACCGGAAAGAAAACAAAACAATACACATTGTTCTTCATATTATATACTTGTTGTAATGAATCAAAAATACTGTCGCTGATGGAATGTTTGATTAATGGAATGTTTGATTAAAGATACAAATACCTATACAACTTTTGATTTTTATTCTGTATCTGTTGTGCATCGTAGACTTTCCCCAGTCCATCCATATTGCCATGGTTTGAATCTAAACTTCATTGTTTCCATGCATTGCTTGTATACCTCTGCTGTTGAAAATACAAATGCGTCGAAAGGTTTGGCATTTGGAAATGACCTTGTTTACGCTTTCTGTGCATAAAGCCCCATCAATCCGAGACTAATTGCGTGCTACCCATCTGCAGTTGCAAATAATTCATGTTCAAAGCCCGTTCATTTCGGAATAAACATCAATGACTTCATCAACACAACGAAAGTGTTTGCAAATTAATAATCAGCCTAATTTTTATTTTGTCTTTGAATGGGTGAATTGGAGTACTGACTGACCGCAATGCGCCAGGAATTTAACAACATTGTACTCTGCTCTTCTGAATTCTAAAATAAAAATTATGCGTTGCTTCGGTAGAGTTCTTTAACTTACGTAAACCGAATCCATAGGACTCTTTTAAACCGAAGCTATTTTACAACGACACTTTATGGAATTAATGGTGGCTGGGATAGAAGCTGCAATGAAGTAAATGCGATGCTAAAATATTTGTGCTATTTACGGGATTTCAAAAATGTAGAAGTGGCGACTCCGAGGAACACTTTATTCTTATTCTCTTGCCTAAATTACCGTTTCATTAATTACAAGACACGTAAATGGTTTGACCAAGCTATTCAAAGATTGTCAAAATAAAATAAGTAGTTCAGATGTTAATGTAAAAACGTCAGATGTAATATTAAACCATTTGGTCAAGTAAACATGAAATGTTGCCTTCTCTGATCTTTTCACTAGCCATGACTTGTTTTTAAAAGTACACTTTATGTTCAGTGACAGTTACTTTCATTGGAACGGGAACACTGCAGCAGATAGATTTGCTTTTCCGTATACAGAAAAAAATTCTCGAAGATTTATTTACACAGGTAATCGAACTAATCACAATCTCGACTAATGTTGTTGCCATTCAACCTTAAGAGATTGAAAACACCTCGACACAACGTCACTGAAGAGCTTTGGTAGCTATAACAACTTTTGATAACTGTTTTAGTATTATGAGTTACAGGTGCAAATGTGTCAAGCCTCTAGAAGGTCAACAAGCTCACTTTTTCAACACTTTTCCGTGAAACCATACGCCCTTTGGGTCTATTGTGAAACACAATTCTTCGCCACTGCTGTCACTGAATAACGCTTTGTGCTCATCAAGGATTCATTATTGATCAAGATTTGCAAGTGATACCATTGTCTTGTTGATTGCCTTGCAACTGTTTCCATTTGCTTAGGATCATTATTTTTAACGCCGCAATCGACTCTTCCTTTGCAAATTGGTACTCGTATTGCCATTTGCGTCATGCAGTATGAAGGAACCCAGAATACAAACCGTTATCATCTCCAGATTTCCATGGCGATCAAGGTACTGAAAATTGCCTACATTTCAAAGGGTTTATAGGGGTTATATTATTACACTCATGCTCCAGCAGGTATCCGTTAAATTTACCAAAATTTGGCAACATTTTTTCCGACATCATGTCCTTCAATTTTGCATGGTAATTTTTCATCGAATCCAATTCGATATTCGATATATTGTCGATGGGCTGTCTGTATATACTTGCTTGATAAAGGCCGTCCTTGCCATACGGCAATGGTGTCGCTTTTATGTATCTCTATATTATTTACAATCCAATCGAAATTTTCTATATTTGACGTCATCATGTACGGGTGTTTTTCGCGGAGCCGTACAACTTCGAGCCAAAGGCGAGCAGTTGTGCAGCTCCTAGAAATGCACGGGTATACGATCACGTCAAACAGAGAAAAATTACATGGAATTATATATTTATCACAGAACGGTCGTCTTACTTTTCGTTTGATATTGATGGATAAAAATTATTGTTGTGCAAAATACTGTCACGATCTGGATTTTGTTTCACGAGATTACCTTCATTTAATGAGTAAAACGGTCCAAAGAATACACAGAATGCCATCTGATACAGAGAATGCAATCTGTACGGGTGCAGCATGCTATAGCAGGGTACGCTCACTCATTCCGGACACCTGGTACCACCACTTCACTAGTGGTTCAAGATTGCACTATCGATTTTGTCTCTAGTTATGATTTTTTACTTGCTTCTTGGGTCTGTTGATTTACTTGCCTTGAATGATAATAATTGCTGGAATTGATTTGATGTCATATTACCAATCAGACATACGGATTCGGTCACGCAAGCTCGTCAATCATTGCCTCGCGCAGTCCCGAGGTTAAAGGAAGTTGGCCATCGGCTGGCAGGTCAGGTGGAGGCGTCACCGCTCCAGCCGCTGACAGCCTGAAGTTATTGAATGTTTTCAAGTATGAGGGAAGGCAACAACAAGATCAAACAGTAGTTGGTGTCGTGATTTACAAAATATCTCAAGCTTACGATCTTGGCGAGCCCGAAAAGTTCCGTTCGAATTCGATTTGACCCACTGTGACCTAGACTACGTGACATACTGTAACGCCTTGAAATGATGACAATTTGACCTTTTACCGATATTTAGGATTTTATTACTTTGACCTTTTACCGACTTTCATAACTTGTATAACTTTTATGGTCTATTACTCTTTCACGTTGTAAGTACACGAGTGACATTACGTGCAATGAACGTATGTCACATGAAGTCAAAACGTGATATAATTTTGATGAAATGTATAAAAGCCGATGAATTTTTGATAGCTGGGAGGAATTGAGACATTTTGGGAGAGTCTTTGCTGATCTATAATTGTATCCTGAGTACGGACTTGGTGCCGCTCTGCCTTAGTAATAAAGATCTGAAGTGGTGAGTTAAACTGACTACTTGGTGTACGTTCCAGTTACTGAAAGTATTACGATTCCCCGTAGTACCTCTCGGTTGTGTGACTTGGAGTGAGTGACGATCCATCGACAATTACAAGTTACGAAAAGTCAGTCGTAACAGTACCAGGTGACAACGGGCCGTCATCACAGGTCTCCGCCAGTGTCAACTCGTCAATCCTGACCCCGGTCGTCAATGTTTACGTCTTACGGACTTTGATGTTTGCAGTAATAGATATGTCGCCCCTTGATACTTTTAAATTTTGTCACTTGACGGAAACTCTGCTGTTCTGTTTGGAACTTTCAATAATACATCAACAGCGCTGCACTCACTGTCGTAAATAATTGCAAGACTGGA
The DNA here is from genome assembly GCF_041260155.1 of Ptychodera flava. Lineage (NCBI taxonomy): Eukaryota > Metazoa > Hemichordata > Enteropneusta > Ptychoderidae > Ptychodera > Ptychodera flava. The sequence goes on along the minus strand of NC_091939.1, from coordinate 32,101,878 downwards.
GCGAAAAAGTGACGCTTTCTTGCAATTGGTGAGAATGTCTTGTTATTCTCAATACTCACCAGTGAGAATTAAACAATTCTAAGTGGTTAGCAGTGAGAAATGCACTCCTCGGTGGGAAAACAGATTGTCATTCTCACCAAGCACAGTAAGAATGGTAATACACTGGTGGGAATCAACCGGACTCAACATTCATTGGTTAGATAGAATCAGCCAGACTTGTTGTGTGAATCAGTCTGGTTGATTCTCACCAGTGAACATCAAGTGTGGTTGATTCTCACTAGTGAATGGTGAGTATAATACATTCTCACCATGAAAAATTACCATTCTCACAGTGCTTGCTGAGAATTTCCATTCTCACCGGTGTTAATCTGTTATCTCACCAAGGAGTGCATTTCTCACTGCTCACCAGTGAGAATTCAAAAATCTCACTGATAGCAGTGACAATGACAAGGAATTCTCACCAATTGTGAGAAAGCATCATTTTATCGCTCCAGTTTCGCAATTTTTTTCCTATAGTGACTGTAGAGTTCAGGCTACACCAGATGTCTTCAATTTATTGATGATCCACACAGCCACATTGAGTCAAAAGGTTTCGCAATGTTCAACGAAAGACAATGTCAAAGAAAGCCACAGAACATTCAGAGTGAAAATTATCCACGGGCAGGTGTCAGTGTAAACTAAGGGGAGGTATAGGTGTGAAAATTAAACAAAGGAGGTGACGAGTTCTAGTATCAATCATAGACTCTCGAGGGTCTATGTATCAATACACAAATGAATGGAAACCAACTGGGACTACGGCTTTCTGTCACACGACAAATGATTGTCAGTTTCAGAACACTGTATATTGATATAAGAACACGTCACCTCCTTTGTTTAATTTTCACACCTATACCCGCCCCTCCCACCTCCTTTGCCCGTGGACATTTTTTACTCTGAATTTTCTGTGGCTTTCTGCTTCAATGGTTCATTCCACCCATGCATCTGAGGAAGGAGACTACACGTCTTTGAAAGCCCTAGTAATCATTCAGTTGATCACAGCATGCTACCAAACCTTAGATTATATCTCTTTCTTTGTATCTTTTCGTCTTTAAAGTCTCACAATTCGATATTTAGATATATGTATAATGTTGTCACATTCTGAAAGATTATGAAGAGAGATTTCATGGCCTGAATATAACTTTTATTGTATGCGTTTCAGAGTTTTCGTCACCTTTGTTCAATCATCCGATTAACTTGTTCATGCTATTGGTCACAACTGTACGGACATCAACCGCACTTCCTTTTAGCTGAAGTTTGTATAATATTTTTGTCTCCGATATATTTTCCAGACATTTAGAAAAAAGAATGGGAAACGTCAGCAATATCACAGAAGCAAGATAGTTAATTCAAACTCGATATGGTGCTTGTCAATAGGACGTTGACATTGTCTTTAATTTCATTATTAGTGCGCCCACTGTCAAAAACTTCTGACGATTCTACTTTCTTCCAATCATCACTCTTTGTCATGCATTTTGCAGTTTAGACGTTATCAACACTGTTACGTGTGCTCGCTTAATACTGAGGGACCGTAAAAATGAATATGTAATATGACATCCCCGCCAATAACTATGACACAGTGACACGTGGTCTGTCAGCAAATCGATGATGGCCAAGCTATCATGTGAACCGTATGATGAGCGTGAAGGACTCCACAAGATTGTTTTGGAATACCGCTACAGGGTGAACTCACTAAAAAAAATCGCGCAACTATGCGTAACTAGAAACAAGGCCAAAATGAGACAACATGAAAAAAATAACAGTAAATGTCTGTTGGGGCTACATTTCATTTTGAACATCTTCAGGCGCTGTAAAATTCACATCACTTTTTAGTCCGCTATTTGGCGGAGTTTTTTTTCGGAAAATAGCCCGAGGAAGCTATATTCGACAATTTTATGGCAAAACATTCTCAAAAGAAAGTGACACCTAAAACCTTTACAACATACGCAGGCAGTGGGGCATTCAATATCCGTGATTGAAAGTACCGTGCATTTCACTTCGGTGCAACAGTGTAGTGTACGAGACGGACACATTACATGTATGAAAGAAACGATTAGCTTGGATAGCACTCATTGGTTAATGACCCATGCGGCAGCCGCTCTGTCTAGACCGAGAGCTGAATAGTTGATTACACTTTACAACCGATTACATTTTAGTGTATCGAAAAACTGATAAAAACGACAGTAAAAATCGATGTGGTCAACGATTTTTAATTACGTTTTATGAGAAAAGACTATATAACATTACACTATCAGCAAGGCGGTAATATGAGTCAGTCATAAAGATTTCCCTTTTTGTCTGGAGCAGGCATTTCATGTAACAGATACTGTACAAAATGGCCATGTGGTGGCCATATTGGATCAAATCGAAAAATTAAATTTTTTCATTCATAGTGGATTGTTCTTGTGCCAGGTTTGAATGACATCTGTCGAGACACGTCTGCTTATTGGTTGTAGACATGAAAAAACTGGAAACGTAATTACCTGGCGGCCATATTGGATCGTAACAAAAACAATCAACGCGTAGCGTATTATCCTTTTACCAAGTTTCAAAGAAATCGGCTTGATTATGTCTGAGATATCTCCGTGGACGCAGAGGCACACGGGGGCACGCACGCTATCCAATTCATAAGCCCCCCTTAACTTCGTCCATGGGGACTAACAAAGATATACCTTAAATGTAGAATTGCCCCATTCCTTTCACCATGGCCTGAAATACCTTTTGTCACAAGGCAAAACGTACTTATCAAGTTTCACATTAATGTGCACCTGCAATTTTGTGGCATAGTCAAAGGTTATATTTTATACATGACAATTATAGGATGTTACTAGTAATTAGAGGCATGCAAAAAGATAATGACCTTTGGTCTTGAAGTACTTTACAATTTTCCCTTTAAACATCTCGCTGTCATTGACCTATAGCTACAAAGTGGCGTTCACTAATCCAATGTGAGCTGTAAAATCCCTCCGAATATAAAGAGAAATCTTGCCTTTTGAACTTTTATTGGACACTCTGAATGTTTTTTACACGGTTTCTTAGATACAACGAATTGTACATATACAAGTCGTGTCGGTTCGGAAAGCAGCTGACTTAAAGCATTAAACCTTCCTGTACCTATTCAAATTGTCAATTTTCCAAATGACAAGTATTGAAATGAACATTTGGTCACACCCAGCAATCCGTGGCACAATTCGGCCAACCAATAAACCAATTTGTATTTTCAAAAGAGAAAATCGAAATGGAGCTAATTTTCAATTTTCAAATGGTTTTATCATCTTGATTATTAACTTTCAGGCCTATTTCTTAATTTAAAATATTTGGGCTGAGATTGAAATATAGGAAACAGGTGTATACTGCTGTGAGGATGGCACTTTACGGCCATTCAAATTTCCCTCTGACAAACTCTATTTCCCACAATTCGTATTTCCGTTTCTCAATTTCTAATATACCAAATATCCGATTTTCCCATTTCATTCGGGGCGTGGCAGCTGATAGTATCTATCTTTGGTCTAGGAATGCATCAAATTGTGACAGTTCTTTGCGCGGGCAAGTCGATCAACGGATAGAGTAACGAACATACAAAGAACAATAGTGTTGCGGCCGCCGGAAAGGAAAGTCCGATATAATCAGTTTGACCTGACCTGCTGAAGTTTTTCGCGCTTCCCGTCAACGTCGCAAACTGGAACATTGTACAATGTGTAAATTGTGACAGTCATCAGCCCAATCAGAGCGCGGCATCCACATTTAATTTTATCTGATCAATTTATTCAGCTGTCAATCTTTGTACGCAATGATGTTCTCCTCATAATGATCTAAGTAACCAATCGTATGCCGGCTCACTTTATAAATTGCACCTGTTCCAAACCGATCAAAATCTTGACCTTAAAGGCGTTTGATATCATGTTTGAGACATCATCTTCAAACAGTTCGTTCAGAGATACCACTTGCCCTGGGCAAAACATTTTGGAGATGAACACCTATTTCGCGGTGACTTCTTCCTTTTTCACCCATTTCTTGAATTCCTTGCGGCTGAACGCACCAACTTAAATTCATTGCCTGAAGTGCACGCGCACTCTACCATCCAAAGAACAGTTTTTTCTTGTCTTCCAATATGTGAGACGATGTTAGGGACTGGCCAGTTTGTTCAGCCTCGCGCGCTCTGTACGTACGTGTGTAGTACACACACTCCAGAGTTTGCAGAAGCCGTCTGAGATAGCGTTCTACATTTGCACTATAAATCGGAAGAAAAAATGTTGATATTGCACTAAAACGGTCACTACTCTGACAATTTGGAAAAGCAGCTATTGTTGGCCTGGTAGCGTGCGCCGCTATGCGGGTCATCAGAAGGCGGGGTTGACCTTTTGATGACATGCGTAGCCACGCACCCTATCCCGCCAACATGCAACAGATAGCTGCACAGCTAGACAATTTGATGTCCCAGTGAAGAATGTAAGATGTATAATAATAAGGTTATCACGAAAATACCGCAAAGGATGCACTATGACATCGGCGCCGTGCATCACCCTCCGCTTCGCGTCGAGCGATACGCTACGCCTATGTCCTCGTGCATTCTTTGCGGTATTTTCGTAATAACCTCATATTAGTAAAGTTACGCACCCAAAGGGCGCGCCGAAAAATGAAACTGAATGATGAAATTCATGGCTAGCACGATGCATTTTAGGCAAGTATGAGCCCGTGTCGAAATTTAAAAACACTGTCCCCCTAATTGGGCATTACAAAATAGGTGACCCCATCACCAAAGTGAAAAACAGGGTGACCCCCATGAATCCACCGGCCTCCAAGGCCGAAGAAACTGACCAGTCCCTCATTCCCGCTAATTTTTAAAAGTATCTTGTGCTAATTATCGTAAGCCCCGCCCCAGTACATTTGGTCACAATGAGATAAATGTTACACCTTAATTCCAATTCGATACAATTATTTCCGCCATAGTATGAAAAGATACTGGGCCACGCCCCAAATGAAATGGGAAAATCGGACATTTGGTATATTAGAAATTGAAAAAACGGAAATACGAATTGTGGGAAATAGAGTTTGTCAGAGGGAAATTTGAATGGCCGTAAAGTGCCATCCTCACAGCAGTATACACCTGTTTCCTATATTTCAATCTCAGCCCAAAGATTTTAAATTTAGAAATAGGCCTAAAAGCTAATAATCAAGATGATAAAACCATTTGAAAATTGAAAATTAGCTCCATTTCGATTTTCTTTTTTGAAAATGCAAATTGGTTTATTGGTTGGCCGAATTGTGCCACGGATTTGGTCACACCCAGCGCCTTCGGTTTAGCTCTTTACCATGACTACGAACTTTGGGCTGATTCTTCGTCAGCATCCACTGATCCAGTCAACACGACTGGAACTAATTTGGGATAATTGCATCTTCATATTTTTCAAATTTCTCAAAAACGTTTTGTGCCCTTTTGCTGAATGTTGCTATATTACAAATTACTCACGAAGACGTGTTTAATTTAAAAAGAAAAGCAGATGGGCTTACGTTTGCAGATTAGACAGACTTTACTTGACCATACAATTATCACAAATTAGTTCCAATCGTGTTAGTCAATGACTTCATTATGCATGCATTTGTTTACGACTGGCAAAGATTTTATGTGCTGACGTATATATATCATCCATGCACGACTTCAAGAGTGGCTTTCAGGTAGCAAGTTCGTGGATGCTCGTCATCGCTATGACTGCCTGACTCAGTGTATTGCTTCTAACGCTCACCACAGGTTAGTGATTTCATAGCAGGAATAACGGTCGGTATCGGTATGAGCTACATCACCAAGAATTCGACTCCAGAAGCGATTCAAGTTTCCACTTTCATTATGAGGATCTCGTGGTCATCGCATCCGTGTATGCATTGTGTTCATTCTTCATAATTCTTACCAACACGCTAACTGTTGTGCCAATTTTGACGGACAGTCAACTTCGAAGAAAGCTATCCAGCTTACTTTTGCTAAACCTCTGTGTCTGTAACTTTCTCACTGCAGTAGGAGCGCTGTCGTACGTTCCTATATTTGTAATACCAAATACATGTGGTGTTTACCTGCGTAGAGCATTGTTTGTGGTGTTTAACGAAAACACCTTCCCCATCGCCATTATGTCTGTCGAGAAGTTTACATACATTTATTTTCCCTACCGATACCTAAGTTATTTCAACGGAAGACGTATCTTAATAGCGATTTTATCATCATGGTGGTTTGTTTCCATGATAACGATAGTTAATGTTTCCCGCGGAGTAGAGTATTCATTGTGCGATTATGTCTACCCGATATTAGTGAGACAGTCATCATCATTCCCTACCATCAGTCTCCTTGGTTTCCTGATCGGTGTCGTCCTACCTTTTTCAATAATCGTCACTACCAACGGATTCATCATAAAGACGGTGAGAGAACAGAATCGTCGCATGCTGATGCAAATCCAACCGAGGCCAACGAAGCAACCAACGCTGACAAAAAATGAAGTCAAGTCAATCAAACAGACACTAGTTGTTGTCATATTCTATGTTGTTATCCATATAACGGACTGGTCCATCTACATATGGGTCAAAATTTGCACAAACTGTCCTAACCGTATTGTCTTCATCTTACTCTTCTTCAGAAGGGGTGGTATTAAGCTCCTGTATGCATGTGTAAGTCCAGTTCTGCATTTTTATATCATTTCTGACCTTCGTAAATCTCTCCCACGTTTGCTGGGAAGAAGAAATCGCCGACTTTGCCCAGAATAGCATTATCGGACGACAGCGAGACTCTAAGAGAGTCCGACGATAGTGTTTAAGTTACTGTACTATGCGCTTGTTTTTGTCCACCATTTGTTTAATTTATTTTGAAATTCATCATTTTTAAACGTATTACCTAGGGGAAATCTATTTCCCGTAACAGGCGTCTGTTGTTCTACGATCCACTTGGAGTTTCACAATCGAGAAAATGGTCGATGATTTGTTGTCGGTCATTTTATCATGTTAATGACTTTTTAATACCTCAACATCTTTAAAATCGCCTGGAGTGACTCTTTGTGAAACATCGCACAAGAAGCAGAAGCGGCGAGTGAATTTTTAAAAAAGTCGTAAATTTTATTTTCTATTTGAATGGGTGAATTAGAATATTGACTGACCGCAATGCGCCAAGAATTAACCAACACTGTATTGTGCTCTTCTTGAATTCTAAAATAAAAATTGGATTGGTTCGGTATGTTCTTGCACTTATGTTAACCAAATCCATTGGACTTTTTTAAAACGAAGCTATTTGTGCAACATTACTTTATGGAATTCATGGTGATTGTGAAAGAAGCAGCAATAAAGTACTGAATGCGATGCTAAAATATTTGTGGTATTTTATGGGATTTCAAAAATGTAGAAGTGGTGACTCTGAGGAAGAGCTTATTCTTATTCTCTTGCCTAAATTACCGTCTCATTAATTAGAAGACATGTAAATGGTTTGACCAAGCTATTCAAAGATTGTCAAAATAAAAGTGGTTAAGATGTTAATGTAAAAAAAAAAACGTCAGATCTAATGTTAAACCATTTGGTCAAGTAAACCTGAAATGTTGCCTTCTCTGATCTTTTCACTAGCCATGAGTTGTTTTTAAAAGTACACTTCATGTTCATGTTCAGTGACAGTTACTTTCATTGGAACGGCAACACTGCAGCAGATAGATCTGCTTTTCCATATACAGAAAAAAATTCTCGAAGATTCATTTACACAGGTTATCGAACTAATCACGATCTCGACTAATGTTGTTGCCAGTCAACCTTAAGAGATGAAAAACACCTCGACACAATGTCACTGAAAGGCTTTGGTATCTATAACATTTTGAAAACTGTTTTAGTACTATGAGTTACAAGTGCAAATATGTCAAGCCTCCAGAAGGTCGACAAGTTCATTTTTCCAACACTTTTCCGTAAAACACAATCCGTTGCCACTGCTGTCACTGAATAACGATTTGTGCTCATCGAGGATTCATTATTGTCTTTTGATCAAGATTTGCAAGTGATAGACTTGGCCGCAAAAATATCTAATGACAACGTTTTGTTGATTGCCTTGCAACTGTTTCCATTTGCTTATGATCATACTATTTAACGCCGCAATCGACTCTTCCTTTGCAAACTGATACTCGTATTGACATTTGCATAATGCAATATCAAGGAACTCAGAATACAAACAGTAATCATCTCCAGATTTCCATGGCGATTAAGGTACTGAAAATTGCCTACATTTCAAAGGGTTTATAGGTTATATTATTACACTCATGCACCAACAGGTATCCGTTAAATTTACCAAAATGTAGCAAACTTTCTCCGTCATCATGTCCTTCAATTTTGCATGGTAATTCCTCATCGAATCAAATTCGATATCTTCGATATATTGTCGATGGGCTGTTTGTTATATACTTGCTTGACAAAGGCCATTCTTGCCATAGGGCAATGGCATCGCTTTTTATGTATCTCTATATTATTTACAATCCTATCGAATATTTCTGTATTTTACGTCATCGTATACGGGTGTTTTTCGCGGAGCCGTACAACTTCGGACCAAAGGCGAGAAGCTGTGCAGCTCCTAGAAATGCACGGGTATACAATGACGTCAAACAGAGAAAAATTCCATGGAACTTTATATTTATGATAGAACAGTCGTCTTACTTTTCGTTTGATGTTGATGAATAAAAATTATTGTTGTGCAAAAATACTGTCGCGATCGGGATTTCATTTCACTGGATTACTTTCATTTAATAAGAAAAACGGTCCTCAGAATACACAGAATGCCATCTGATATACAGAATGCCATCTGTACGGGTCTAGTATGCTAGCAGGGTACGCTTAGGGACTGGACACAAATTACAGGGGGGTGGGCCGGTGTTTTTTCGGGATGGGTCGCCATTTTTCGCGCAAGCATTTTTGAAGGGTCATAATATTTATGCAAGCCTGTAGGGGAGGGTCACGTTTTCATGCATCACAGCTGAGATTGCATGTGCACGTATTGAAGAATATGGAATACTGAAAAAAGAAAAAAAATACCTCCTGGCACTTTCATTTTCTCCCATTTCCATTTTGGCGCTTTCTTCGGGCGCAACTTTAAGGGTATAATAAACAATGTATTGATGATTCAAGCAGCCACATTGATTTAAGTTGTCATGATTTCTACTTATCCAGCTCCTCTTTTGTGCATAGCTGTCCCCTATAATGACTTTTTCAATAACAATTTTTGGAGATCAATTATTAGATATCATTCTCCCATTGACAATATATTGGGTATAGGTTCGTTTCGAATGTTCATGTCGCTGTATATACATTTTTTATTTTTCGAGGACATTGACAGAATACAAACTATTTAGAATAGTTCAAAATGTCATCAATAACAACTAAAAGCTTCAGGTCTAACAACTTTTGAATAACAATTTAGGATCAGATAACCTATGAGTTATTTGTAGTTTCTTCATAGCCTACAATGTATAGTGAATCAACATTTTGATGAAATTCCAAAATCAAATTTCTTGCACAACCATGGACTTGAAACCACTCTAGTCTAATCATTAACATTAATACTATTAATTAAATGTACATAAATGCATAGATTTACCTAGTTTTGTATTGGAAAAAAAATATTCATAGTTTCATCATAGACTGCCATGCATAGTGAATCCACATTTCAGTGAAATTCCAAAATCAAATTTCTTGCACAACCATGGACTTGAAACCACTGTAGTCTAATCATTAACATTGATACTATTAATTAAATGTACATAAATGCACAGATTTACCTTGTTTTATATTGGAAAAAAATTATTCATAGTTTCATCATAGACTGCCATGCATAGTGTATCAACATTTCAGTGAAATTCCAAAATCAAATTTAAATTTCTTGCACAACCATGGACTTGAAACCACTGTAGTCTAGTCAAGAGCATAAATATCAATAATCAAGCATACATAAATAGACAGATTTGCCACTTTTTCTAATCAAGTACAATTATGTCAATTATTCAGGGTCCATATATACACAAATAGGGCATATTTTTAATTTTGAATTTTTTTTTTTACAGTTTTGTCATAGACTCCCATGTATAGTGGATCAACATTTTGAGCGAAATTCTTAAATTAAATATCTTGTTCATATGTGCACTGTTATGTAGGTCATTTTCACACACTCATCATTACCTGAGTTCAATTAGTCTAGAACATTCTCAAGGTCACTGCCCTTAATGACCTCACAACCTTGAATTCAATTAGTCATGTTTGGAATGTTCTGGAAATTTAGTTAGCTGTGTAAGAGAGATAATTTTAGAACAGTAATTAGCATGTCAATAAAAGTTCTAGATTGTTCTTATATGCCCTTATGTAAGCACATGTGTATAAAAAGGGACGTGCACAGCTTCCAGTCAGACTTTTGGGATCGTGTCTCTTGTGTGTTACTACAAGTGTTTCGAAACTCCAGCAGTAGTCATTCTCAAGACTTTTCAAGACCTTCACTGCCAACGCTGGATTTATACTGTGGACTTTGTGCAACTTCAAGCCTGCAAGCCAAAGGACTGTTCATTCATCCGACTGACTGTTACAACTCTGAGACTGGAGCTTTGCCGTCCCAGCTGAGATAAGTAGTCTGTACACTTTTAAAGCTTGTACTCTATCCCTGACTTAGCAATTAGTTTTATTTTCGTAATAAATTTTGTTTAAACGTTAACTGCTGAGTTCACCCTTTTGTTCGTTTTCTCTGCACGTAACAAAATTGGGGGCTTGTCCGGGATACGAGCATTTTGAGCCATTTGATAACATTTTGCCAGCCTTTTCAAAAACTACTGTATACTGTGAACTCAGCGAAATTTAATCATGGCGGAATTTAAACCAGAGGAAATGGATGACCTTGATCAGGACACATTTGATTCCCTCAGAAAAGACGACCTCATAACACTGGCCAATTTCCTTAAAGTAGAAGTCAAAAGATCTATGCGCAAGAGGGAAATACAGTACCGTATTGCCTAACATCTAGTTGATTTAGGCCAATTTGAGGAATCTACCCTTAAAGATTATGAGCCCGAGTCTACCTCTGAACTCAGAAAATTAGAATTAGAAATGCAGACAAATTTGGAGATCAAGAAACTAGAATTACAAATGAGAGAGAAAGAATTACAAATGGAAAAAGAGACAGGCATTAGAAAAAGAAAAAATACAAATGCAGTTAGAAATGGAAGAAAGACAGAAAGAGAGGGAATTTGAAATGAAAGAAAAAGAATTGCAAATGGAAGAAAGACAAAGGGAGAAAGAAAGAGAGGAAAAAGAAAAAGAAAGAGAATTAGCAGAACACCGACTACAGTTAGAAATGAGACGTTTAGAGCTTGGAAAGTCAGGAAAATTCTTCCCTTCAGACAATTTTGACAGCACTAAGCATTTCAGGTTAGTTCCCCCTTTCCAAGAAAAGGATTTGATAAATATTTCTAAGGAGTCCTGGTCTATGCTTTTGCAGAGTGCTTTGGTGGGTAAAGCCAGAGAAATTTGCATTCAGTTGTCAGTAGAGCAGGCTTCAAATTGTGAAGTGAAGGAATTAATTCTCAAGGGTTATGAGTTGGTGCCTGAAGCTTACCGTCAGAAATTTAGGGATTGTGAGAAGGTGAAGGATCAAACTTATGTTGAATTCGCTCGGACAAAAGAACAACTGTTCAACCGTTGGTGTTCTTCTGAAAAGGTAGTCAGAATTATGACAAATTACGACAGCTTGTTTTGATTGAGGAATTTAAAAGGTGCATCCGGTGTGACATCAAGACATTTATCAATGAACAAAAGGCAGATACATTGGAGGTTGCTGCACGTTTGGCTGATGATTATTCATTGACCCACAAATCTTCCTTTCTCAGTAAACCATCCCAGTCCTTTTCATACAGAAACAATGCAGGTAAATTAAACTCCTCCTTTTCATCCAAGAATTTCTCAAAGGAGAGTAGGAAATCAAATGACAGCAGTTCACAGAGTTCAAGTAACACTCCCACATCATCAGATCCCAAGTCTCAATCTCCTTCTGACAAACAGTTTGGTACACTTTCTTGCAATTAATGGAAGAAAGACGGCCATTTAATGTCAGATTGTTTCAAATTGAAAAGAAAACGTGAAGGTCAAAGTGGTCAAAGTGGATCTAAGCCCACCAGCTTTATTTCTTCATCAACTCAATTAGAGTCTAATAATGTGTGCAACACATTTTCTGAGGGTAAATCCCTCTCATTCCCAATTAATGAGGTCAAGGTCAATTCTTCTCAAGATAGCATTATGGGTATTTTCGAACCATTTATTCATGATGGTTTTATATCACTTTCTAGTGATTTTTCTTCCGCTACCTCTGTCAAAATTTTAAGAGATACCGGGGCTTCCCAATCTCTTTTGTTGGCAGATACCCTGCAGTTTTCTGAAAGGTCATTTTCAGGTTCTAAAGTTCTTATTAAGGGGGTAGATTGCAATGACTTTATTCCTGTTCCTCTCCATAATGTCTATTTGTCTTCGGACTTTGTTTCTGGACCTGTGACTTTAGGTATTAGGCCTTTTTTGCCTTTTGAAGGGATTCACCTTCTTCATGGAAACGACCTTGCTGGGGACAAGGTCATTACTAATCCACTTGTGACTGATAATCCTAGTTTAGATCAAAATCCAGAGCCAATAGAGGAAGAAATTCCCGGCTTTTTCCCTTCATGTGCTATTACTCGAGCCATGTCAAAGAAAACTTCCGAGAATCAAAATACTCTCAAAAATAATGTCACAGGTGTTGACTTAAATGACACCTTTCTCAGTCAGGTGTTTGACACGGATCATTCCGTTATCCCTCGTGGATTTGAAACTTCCAGTAAAACTTCTGCTGACCAAAGTCAGACATTTTCTAGAATCAAATCTCATTGCAGAACAACACAAAGACCCAGATATTTTGTGTTTGTTTGACAGGGTAGATGATGAAGGTAAAGCTTCAGATAGCTCTGTTTCCTATTATACAAAATCTGGTATTCTCATGCGTAAATGGAGACCTCCAGACGTTTTGGTTGATGACGATTGGGCTATAAAACATCAACTTGTGGTTCCAAAGCCCTATCGTGCTGAAATATTGCGCATGGCCCATGAAACGCCCTGGGCTGGTCATTTGGGAGTAAGGAAAACTTATCATAAAATTCTCAGTCACTTTTATTGGCCTAATCTCAGGCAGGATGTAACACATTTCTGTAAAACTTGTCAAACATGTCAAATGGTAGGAAAGCCGAATTAGAACATTCCAAAGGCCCCTTTACAGCCAATTCCTGCATTTCAAGAACCGTTTAGTAGGATTCTAATAGACTGTGTTGGGCCCCTACCAAAAACAAGATCAGGAAATGAGTACATGCTGACAATAATGTGTACATCAACTCGGTTCCCCGAAGCCATGCCACTGAGAAATATAAAGGCAAAGACTATAGTGAGAGCTTTAGTCAAATTGTTCACTTTATTCGGCCTCCCTAAATGTGTCCAGTCCGATCAAGGCTCCAACTTTATGTCTGGTATTTTTCAACAAGTAATGGATCAGCTAGGCATTAAACAGTATAGGTCATCCGCCTATCATCCAGAAAGTCAGGGTGCTCATGAGCGATTTCATCAAACTTTGAAAAACATGATTAGGACCTACTTTTTTGACACAGAGAAACAGTGGGATGACGGAATTCATTTTCTGCGCTTTGCTGTTAGAGAGTCAATGCAAGAGTCTCTTGGTTTCAGCCCATTTGAGTTTTATTTGAACATATAGTCCGTGGCCCACTTAAGCTCGTTAAAGAGAAATTACTATCAGACGATGATGATTGTCTGAATATTTTGCAATATGTGTCAGATTTTCGTACAAAACTCTCTGAAGCATGTGAATTAGCCAGAGAAAATCTTGAGTCATCTCAGCAGTCAATGAAAATCAAATACGATAAAAACACCTCAAAATGGAAATTTGAACCAGGTCAAAAAGTTCTTGTTCTACTCCCGGTTCCTGGCAAACCACTCCATGCTCGTTACTTTGGGCCATACCTAATTGATAAGAAATTGAGTGATTTAAATTACATCATAATAACACCTGACAGGCGAAAACAAAAACAGCTATGTCACATAAATATGCTTAAGCCATATTTGGATAGGGATAATCCCACTTAAACAAAGCCTGTCAGTGCAGTCAGTTCAAACTATTATGAAGATAGTGATACTGAAACTGACTTGAGTGAAAATACTCTAAATTCAAAGCTGGGCTCGGTCAAGCTTCAGAACTCAGAAATCCTGGAGAAGCTGGAGTCTACAAAGTTGGCACATCTCCAGCCAGAACAACAGCAACAGCTGAAAGAACCAATCCATGAACATTTGTTCCAAGATATTCCAACGAGGACAAACATCACCTATCACAACGAAGATGTCTGCGACAGTAATCCAGTGGAGCAACATCAAGACAGACTGAATCCTGCGAAAGCGGAATATCTCCAAGAGGAAGCCAAGTATTTGCCGAACAATTACTTTATCGGACTCAATAAAAATAACCGGACTTTGCCATGCATACTTTATGCCAAATTCAGTGCCATTTCAAGTTTTCCCATACCAAACTGCAAACGACAACTGATGCGCTTTCTCGGTATGGCTGGTTACTACAGAAAATTCTGTCCAAATTTCTCCACAACTACTGAGCCTTTGACTAACTTACTTAAAAAGAAAGTAAAGTTTGTTTGGTCAGAGCAATGCCAACAGGCATTTGATACACTCAAAGCCATACTGCAAAGTGCTCCAGTGTTGTCTGCACCACATTTCACTTTGCCATTCAAATTAGCTGTGGATGCTAGTGATACGGCTGCTGGTGCTGTTTTATTGCAAGAGGATAGTCATGGTGTAGATCATCCTGTTTGCTATTTTTCACGCAAATTTAACAAATCCCAGAGAAACTACTCTACAATTGACAAAGAGTGTTTATCTTTGATATTAGCTTTACAGCATTTTACAGAATTTTGAAGTTTATGTTACTTCTTCAAATCAGCCAATAGTGGTTTATATTGATTTCAACCCTCTTGTTTTTCTGCAGAAATTTAAAGGCAAAAATCAGAGATTGCTAAGATGGAGTTTAATGTTACAGGAGTTTAATCTTGACATTAGACATATCAAAGGCAGAGACAATTTAATTGCAGACTGTCTCTCTCGTATATAGAGTTTATTGTCGTTCACACTTTTAAGATTACATTAGTAAAAGAAAGATTTTTCTTTGAAAAATTTTCCTTTTTGAAGAGGGGGTGTGTTATGTAGGTCATTTTCACACACTCATCATTACCTGAGTTCAATTAGTCTAGAACATTCTCAAGGTCACTGCCCTTAATGACCTCACAACCTTGAATTCAATTAGTCATGTTTGGAATGTTCTGGAAATTTAGTTAGCTGTGTAAGAGAGATAATTTTAGAACAGTAATTAGCATGTCAATAAAAGTTCTAGATTGTTCTTATATGCCCTTATGTAAGCACATGTGTATAAAAAGGGACGTGCACAGCTTCCAGTCAGACTTTTGGGATCGTGTCTCTTGTGTGTTACTACAAGTGTTTCGAAACTCCAGCAGTAGTCATTCTCAAGACTTTTCAAGACCTTCACTGCCAACGCTGGATTTATACTGTGGACTTTGTGCAACTTCAAGCCTGCAAGCCAAAGGACTGTTCATTCATCCGACAGACTGTTACAACTCTGAGACTGGAGCTTTGCTGTCCCAGCTGAGATAAGTAGTCTGTACACTTTTAAAGCTTGTACTCTATCCCTGACTTAGCAATTAGTTTTATTTTCGTGATAAATTTTGTTTAAACGTTAACTGCTGAGTTCACCCTTTTGTTCGTTTTCTCTGCACGTAACAGCACTTATAAACAACCCATGCTAATCAAGTATATTTATATCAGTTATTAAACATCTATAGATGAACAGATATTGCTAGTTTTATATTGGAAAATACACGTTCATAGTTTTCTTATAATCAACTACCATGTATGGTGAATCAACATTATCCATGAAATCTAAAAATTACACTTTTTGTACAGGCATGCACTTTTTACGTGACACTTCAAGCAAAGTACATTTACATGAATTATCACACACATATGATTAGATATTTTTGGACAAAGCATTATATCGGCCACATTTTGCCCTCCTTTTGGGAGGGGGACTTCAAACATATAGCAAGCCAGAAGGGGGTCTTGAACACATTGGGGGTTTATTGGGGGTATTGAGTAACAGGGGAGGGTCACTTATTTTCATGCACGGATAGGGGAGAGGGTCACTAATTTTTGTGAATGATCTTTTGAAGGGTCACTTTTTTGATGCAGCGTTGTTTCGATAAACACGGGCCCACCCCACCCCGTGTAATTTATGTCCAGTCCCTTACTCATTTCGGACACCTGGTACCACCACTTCACTAGTGGTTCAAGATTGCACTATCGATTTTGTCTGTGGTTAGGTTTTTTTAATTGCTTCTTGGACCTGGTGATTTACTTGCCTTGAAGGTTTATAATTGCTGGAATTGATTTGATGTCATATTACCAATCAGACATAAAGATTCGGTCACGCGAGCTCGTCAATCATTGCCTCGCGCAGTCCCGATGCCAAAGGAAGTTGGCCATCGGCTGGCAGGTCAGGCTGAGGCGTCACCGCGCCAGCCGCTGACACAGCCTGAAGTTATTGAGAGTGTTTTCAAGTATATTTATGAGGGGAAAGCAACAACAAGATCAAAACAGTAGTTTGTGTTGTGGCTTACAAAATATCTCAAGCTTACGATCCTGGCGAGCCCGAAAAGTTCTGTTCGAATTCGATTTGACCCACTGTGACCTAGACTACTTACCAGGTGACAACGGGCCGTCATCACAGGTCTCCGCAAGTGTCAACTCGTCAATCCCGACCCCGGTCGTCAATGTTTACGTCTTACTGACTTTGATGTTTGCAGTGATAGATATTTCCCCCCTTGATACTTCTAAATTTTGTCACTTGACGGAAACTCTGCTGTTCTGTTGTCGACTTTCGATAATACATCAACAGCGCTGCACTCACTGTAGCAAATAATTGCAAGACTGGAGCGAGAAAGTGACGCTTTCTCGCAATTAGTGAGAATGTCTTGTTATTCTCAATGCTCATCAGTGAGAATTAAACAATTCTAAGTGGTTAGCAGTGGCAAATGCAATCCTCGGTGGGAAAACAGATTCTCACTCTCACCAAGTACAGTGAGAATCGTAATACACTGGTGGGAATCAACCGGACTCGACGTTCATTGGTTAGAATCAGCCAGACTTGTATGAATCAGTCTGGTTGATTCTCACCAGTGAACATCAAGTGTGGTTGATTCTCACAAGTGAATGGTGAGTATAATACATTCTCACCATGAAAAATTACCAATCTCATAGTGCTTGCTGAGAATTTCCATTCTCACCGGTGTTAATCTGTTATCTTACCAAGGAGTGCATTTCTCACTGCTCACCAGTAAGAATTCAAAAAATCTCACTGATAGCAGTGACAATGACAAGGAATTCTCACCAATTGTGAGAAAAGCATCACTTTATCCCTCCAGTTTCGCAATTTTTTCCTTTAGTGACTGTAGAGTTCAGGCTACACTAGATGTCTTCAATTTATTGATAATCCACACAGCCACATTGAGTCAAAAGGTTTCGCACTTATAATGAAATTAAAGACAATGTCAACGAAAGCCACAGAAAAGTCAGAGAGAAAAACATCCACGGGCAGGTGTCAGTGTAAACGAAGGGGGAAGTATAGGAGTGAAAATTAAACAAAGGAGGTGACGAGTTCTAGTATCAATCATAGACTCTCGAGGGTCTATGTATCAATACACAAATGAATGGAAACCAACCGGGACTACGGCTTTATGTCACACTACAAATAACTGTTAGTTTTCAGAACACTGTATATTGATATAAGAACTCGTCACCTCCTTTGTTTAATTTTCACACCTATACCCGCCCCTCCCACCCATCGTGTTTACACTTACACCTGCCAGTGGACATTTTTTACTCTGAATTTTCCGTGGCTTTCTGTTTCAATGGTTTTTTCCACCCATGCATCTGAGGAAGGACACTACACGTCTTTGAAAGCTCATGCCCTAGTAATCATTCAGTTGATCACATTCTGCTACCGAACCTTAGATTATATCTCTTTCACTGTATCTTTACTACTTAAAGTCTCACAATTCGATATTTAGATATATGTATACATCAAGAGCAATGTCATGGCCTCCATATAACTTTGATTTGATGCGTTTCAAAGTTTCCGTCACCTTTGTTCTATCATCCGACTAATTTGTTCATGCTATTGATGGACTGTACAGACATCAACCACACTCCCTTTTAGTGGAAGTGTGTGAAATATTTTTCTCTCCTAAATGTTTTCCAGACAGTTAGAAAAAAAGAAAGGGAAACCTCAGCAATATCACAGAAGCAAGATATAGTTAATTCGAACTCGATATACTCCTTGACAATGACATTGACATTGACATTGTCTTTAATTTTATTATAAGTGCACCCTCTGTCAAAAACTTCTGACGATTCTACTTTGTTCCAATCATCACTCTATGTCATGCATTTTGCATTTTTGACGTTATCAACACTGTTACTATCACCCCAGTATGTGGACACAAATTCAGTGTGCTCACTTAATACGTAGGGATCGTTCAGTTTTACTGGCGTTGTGTAATTCTTGTCAGTTTTAAAGAAATGATAGCTCTCTCTGCGTCCACCGTCAAAGATTGTGACCCCTTTCACGAAAGAATGAATATTACATCCCCGCCAATAACTATGACACGGTGACACGTGGTCAGTCAACAAATCGATGTTGCCAAAGCTATCCTGTGAACCGAATGATTAGCGTGAAGGACTCCACAAGATTGTTTTGGAATACCGCTACAGGGTGAACTACCTAAAAAAAGGCGCTACTATTCGTAACTAGAAACAAGACCAAAATGAGACAGCATGAAAAAAATAACAGTAAACGCCTGTTGGGGCTACATTTCATGTTTGGAACATCTTCAGGCGCTGTAAAATTCACATCACTTCTTAGTCCGCTATTTGGCGGAGTTTTTTTTCGGAAAATAGCCTGTCTTCAAGGTTCTGCCCAAAGAGCTATATTGGACACTTTAAGGGCAAAACATTCGCAAAAGAAAGTGACACCTAAAACCTTTATAACATACGCAGGTAGTGAGGCAGTCAATATCCGTGATTGAAAAATACAGTGCATTTCACTTCGGTGCCACAGCGTAGTGTACGAGACGGACACATTGCATGTATAAAACAAACGATTAGCTTGGATACAGTAAACCAGAATGGGCAGCCGCTTTGCCTAGACCGAGAGCTGAACAGTTTATTACACTTTACAACGGATTACATCGTTAACCAACGCGATTTTACTGTTGTACCGCATCGATTTTACTGTTGTGTTTATCAAATTTCGATTCACTTAAATGCAATTGGTTAATCTACAATGTAGCTGTTTTTTACAGTTTCAGTGAAAGCTATTACAAGAAAAATATTTAGTTTCGGCTAAGAAAACTATTCCAGCACTTCAACTCCCATTGGCCTCCAAATTGCACGATCACACTTTTGTATTAAACCTTGAAAGTATTATCTTAATTGCACGTTTTGTTATTATAATACAATTGGAACCTATTTGGGACAATTGGATCTTCATATTTTTCATATTTCTCAAAAGTATTAGGTGAATGTTGCGATATAACAAATTATTCATAAAAACAAGTGTGTAATTTAAAAAGAAATGTAGATGAGCCTATATTTACAGATCAAAACGACCTCACTTTACCATCAAATTATCCCAAATTAGTTCCAATCGTGTTTTATGTGTCATGGTTACAAAATGTTAAAAAGCTATACTCCATTCACATACTCCGGCTAGCATAACGTATGTACTTCTGATTTTCAACAACAAAAATTACAAAATTTCTTTGTGCAAATGTACTCCAGGTTCGTGCTAGTGGTGTTAATAATGATAACAATCTCGCCATGGGCTCGTGCATGAACAAGATTATCTTCATGTACACCATCCCTTGATAAATCAACAAATCTATGACAGAGTATACAACAAACTTTTGATGTAAAACTACTCTTTTTATACCAAGTTAAAATCTTATAACTTTTTACTGCTGGTGAACTTCGACCTCCATGAAAATTATTAAAACATTTATAAAACATATATTTTGACCTATTCTAAGACTTTGGTGAGGTATGTAAAATTTCCATCGCCTCCTCCAGGTAAGAGTTAAAAACGGCCTGGGCAGACGCTGGTTCAACTTTAACCATTGAGTCATTATATACTCCTGTGCGCACATAAAATGAATATTGTTTCAAATGTATTTGGAATGATTGGTGGAGTCTATGTAAAGGCTTGCATAATACAAACTGATTCCCTCCTCGTCCCAGTAACTCATGTTTTGGGCGGCAGGGGATGAATTTGTCAGGCAGGACTATTGAAGGTGAATCAATCCTATAGGCTCGTGGAACCAACACGACCATGAAAGGACTTGGAGCCACTTTGCATAGTATTTCTGAAGATATTCGGACATCAGTGCCGGCCTTGCAGCTGTTTATGATCATTTACGCCGCAAGCAACTCTATGTCTGCAGATCGGTACATCCCGATTTGCGTATGTGTTATATGTGTGTGCGCGCATTTGTGTTCATGTGTATTATACAAGCCCACACATACCATGTTATATCGTTCTGCAACAAAACTAGATACGTTTCTGAATTTTGACACCCAATCAGCTGTATCTTTTTATCATTTTGGGGGATAAGGAGGTCTTAAATCAAACCATATGTAACATTCCTGAAGTGTGACCACCGAACGTTTTTCAAATAGACTTTAATTATTATATAATTTTAGAGTTTTAACTCAAATATGGACAACACATAGAACACGTGTTAAGCGCTAGAATTTAACCGACCAAATCGGTCATCAGGATGGAAATAGTGACACTTTCAAGGGCAGTATGGATCAACAATGGGAATTCAAAATACCTCCCCCAAGTTTCAGTGGTGGCAAAATGCAAACAGATGCGGCTTATAGAATTGGATCACTCTTTAAGAAGGTAACACTGTACTTTCATTCATAGTGTATCAAAAGAACTTCCCCTGTCACTTATAATATTCTATTCTATTTAGTTCCAATGAATTTCAGTTTAGCTCCAATTTGAAAACATTTCCCGATATGGTTACGTGGGTTTATACGTCCTTTACAAAAAGACGTGTTTGTTCTCATTAGTTGTATTAAGTATAATTTTCTAGTTGTTCCTTTGCCCTGGTAAATTGTCTTTCTACAGCATATGATACTGATTATAGAATCCGTTCCTATCGTTTCATCCTATGCTATTGATGTAAAAAATGTAAAAAAATGTATTTAATGTATTAAATGTAAGAATGTATTTCGTGCAAGTCCAGCTAGACCCAACCCGATCTTAGAATGTATTGCGTGTAGACCTTTCATGTAATAAAATGTAGGCAATATATTAAATGTAAAGAGTGTATTTTGTGCAGACCTTTCGTGTAATAAATGTAAAAAATGTATTAAATGTATTAAATGTAAAGAATGTATTTCGTGCAAGCCCAGCTAGACCCGACCCGATCTTAGAATGTATTTCGTGCAGACCTTTCGTGTAAAAAATGTAAAAAATGTATTAAACGTAAAGAATGTATTTCATGCAGACCTTTCATGTAAAAATGTAAAAAATGTATTTCGGGCAAGCTCATCTAGACCAAGCACCGATCTTAGAATGTATTTCGTGCAGACTTTTCGTGTAATAAATGTAAAAAAATGTTAAATCAGCAACTTTTGGCCATAGCTAGATCCTAAAGGCACTCAAATTGTCTGATGACAAGCAGGCGCACTGCGATATGTTCTTGATTTCTTGTTCGAGTGAACGTATTAAAAAGAGAGGTGTGATTATACTAAACGAATGCGTATGGAGATACAAAACACAGATTTCCCTTTCTGTCTGGAGCAGGCGTTTTATGTCACAGATTTTGTACACAATGGCCATGTGGTGGCCATATTGATCAAATTGAAAAATTAATTTTTTCCATTCATAGTGGATAGTCCTTGTGTCAAGTTTGGATGACACCTGTCGAGACACTCTGCTTATTGTTTGTAGACATGAAAAAACAGGACACATAATTGCCTGGCGGCCATATTGGATCCTATCAAAAAGAATCAACGTGTATGTACGCCGTAGCGTATTTTCCTTGTACCAAGTTTTCTAAGAAATCGGCTCGATTATGTCCGAGAATTCTCCGTAGACGCAAAGGCACACGGGCGCACGCACGCCATCTAATCCATAAGTCCCCCTTGACTTCGCCCATTGGGACAAAAAAGATATACCTTAAATGTAGAATTGCCCCTTTCCTTTCATCATGGCCTGAAATACCTTTTGTCTCAAGGCAAAACGTACTTATCAGGTTTCATATTAACATGCACCTGCAATTTTGTGGCATAGTTACAGGTTATATTTTATACTTAGCAATTATAGGATGTTAATTAGAGACATGCAAAAAGATAATGACCTTTGGTCTTGAAGTACTTTACTATTTTTCCCTTTAAATGCCTCACTGTCATTGACCTATAACTACAAAGTGGCGTTCATTAATCCAATTGAGCTGTAAAATCCCTCCGAATATAACGAGAAATTTTGCCTTTTGAACTTTTATTGGACACTCTGAATGTTTTTTACACGGTTTCTTAGATACAACGAATTGTACATATACAAGTCGTGTCGGTTCGGAAAGCAGCTGACTTAAAGCATTAAACCTTCCTGTACCTATTCAAATTGTCAATTTTCCAAATGACAAGTATTGAAATGAACATTTGGTCACACCCAGCGCCTTCGGTTTAGCTCTTTACCATGACTACGAACTTTGGGCTGATTCTTCGTCAGCATCCACTGATCCAGTCAATGACTTCATTATGAATGCATTTGTTTACGACTAGCAAAGATTTTATGTATTGCCGTATATTAATCATCTTCATGCACGTCTTCAAGACCGGCTTTCAGGTAATGTCGCAAGTTCATGGATGCTCCTCATCACTATGACTGCCTGACTCCGTGTATCTCTTCTAAGGCTCACCAAAGGTAGTTTTTCATAGAGGGAACTATGGTCCAAGTCGATATGAGATACATCACCAAGAATTCGACATCAGGAGACGATTCCAACTCCCACTTTCATTATGAGGATCTCGTGGTCATCGCATCCGTGTATGCATTGTGTTCATTCTTCATAATTCTTACCAACACGCTCACTGTTGTGCCAATTTTGACGGACAGACAACTTCGAAGGAAGCTATCCAGCTTACTTTTGCTAAACCTCTGTGTCTGTAACTTTCTCACTGCAATAGGAGCTCTGTCGTATGTTCCGATATTTTTTGTACCAAATACATGTGGTCTATACCTGCGTAGAGCGTTGTTTGTGGTGTTTAACGAAAACACTTTCACCATCGCCATGATGTCTGTCGAGAAGTTTACATATATTTATTTTCCCTATCGATACTTCAGTTATTTCAACGTAAGAC
Source organism: Ptychodera flava (assembly GCF_041260155.1). Classification (NCBI taxonomy): domain Eukaryota; kingdom Metazoa; phylum Hemichordata; class Enteropneusta; family Ptychoderidae; genus Ptychodera; species Ptychodera flava. Next base: position 32,078,271 of record NC_091939.1, on the reverse strand, counting down.
GTACCTTAATAGCGATTTTGGCATCATGGTGGTTTGTTTCCATGATAACCGTAGTTAATGTTTCCCGCGGAGTAGAGTATTCATTGTGCGACTATCTCTACCCGATATTAGTGAGACAGTCATCGTCATCCTCTACCATCGCTCTCCTTGGTTTCCTGATCGGTGTCGTCCTACCTTTTTCAATAATCGTCACTACCAACGGATTCATCATTAAGACGGTGAGAGAACAGAATCGTCGCATACTGATGCAAACCCAACAGATGACCACGAAGCAACCAACGCTGACAAAAAATGAAGTCAAGTCATTCAAACAGACACTAGTTGTTGTCATATTCTATGTTGTCATCCACATAACGGACTGGTCCATCTACGTATGGATGAAAAATTGCACAAACTGTCCTAACCGTATTATTTTCATATTACTCTTCTTCAAAAGGGGTGGTATTAAGCTCCTGTATGCATGTGTAAGTCCACTTCTGCATTTTTATATCATTTCTGACCTTCGTAAATCTCTCCTACGTTTGCTGGGAAGAAGAAATCGTCGAATTCGGCCCGAATAATCAGCGTTTTGAGACGATAGTGAGATTCCAAGATGTTTACTTTAATGTCTACTTTTACTTACAACGTGCCTTGGGCACAGATATTTAGACACTCAAACGTTGACAAGACGGTTTCGGTCCACCATTCGTGGGGAATCATTTTGGAACTAATCATTTCTAGACAAGGAAAAGAATCACGATAAAAATTTTACTATCTTCTCGAGTCATAGTCTTCAAAGAAGAGGATACGAGAAGAATTTTTTTCAGTAACGGACGTCGGTGGTTGTACCATTCATGTGGACTTTCAGAATCGACAAAATGTCTTAACACCTTTTTAATCGTGTAGCGTTTAAAATATCGTGCAAAGAACCAGAAGTGCGAGTGAATTTTATAAGTCATACCCTATCACTTCATGACAATGCATTCTTAGCAAATATATTTCACCGGAAAGAAAAAAAAATAGTGTTTCAAATATATTTATGCACGTTGTAATGTAACAAGAACACAGTCACAATGTTTGATTAAAATAAAAATACCAACAACTTTCGATTCTGTACCTGTTTTGCATTGTTCTTTTTTTCCCTGGTCTTTTTGCCGCCATAGTTTGAATCTAAACTTTATTTCTTTCCATGGATTAGTTTTACCTGTAGGAGGAAATACAAATGCGTTGAGCTCGCTGAACATCAAAATCAAAATCCGTGACTAATTGCGTCCTAGTCATCTTCAGTTGCAAATATCGTACTCATCCGAGTATAAGCCCTCGGTTCGGCAACACAAAACGGCGGTAAAACTAAGGGATAGGCTTATACAGTTGAAACCCTGTCCACTTCGAAAAAATCCCTAAATCGCTTCATCAACACAACGAAAACATTTAAAAATTTATCATCAGCCTAATTCATTTTTTCTATTTGAATGAATAAATTGGCCTTTTGGCTGGCCACAATTTGTCAATGATTTAAGGTAGAACGCACCTCGGGGACAGAATTTTGGGCCTTCAAATTTCATCAATTTTCTTCTGACCTACTGCTTGTTGGGGCTCATTTTAAGCTCTTGAAGAAAGAAAAATTTTAACCGTCTTAGTTTTTCAAAAATCGAAAATTTATTTTTTCCCATAGAGTTAACACAGGGATGGTGGCCATTTTGAATTTCAAATATCGAGAAATCACAAGTTATTTGTCTCTCTAGCACCAAAGTTTGCACCGTGACTCCTGATTTTTATTCTTGCTTTGGTAAGAGAATGGTTGAAAGTTTCACTGAGGAAAGTTTGAGCAAAAGTTTAAGTCTTTCACTTTGGAGGTGCATATTACCTTAACAACACTGTACTGTGATCGTCTTTCATTCTTAAATGAAATAGCATGCGTTGGTAGAGTTGCTGCACTTAAGACTTAAACTTTTGCTTAAACTTTCTCAAACGAAACTTTCAACCATTCTCTTACCAAATCAACAATAAAAATCGGGGGTCACCGTGCAAAGTTCGGAACTAGCGAAACAAATTGCCCAACATTTTGCAATTTTTGAAATTCAAAATGGCCGCCATCCCTGTGTTAACTCTATGGAGGAAAATTAAATTTTGGATTTTCGAAAAACTAAGACGGTAAAAGTTTTTCTTTCTTCAAGAGCTTTAAAATGAGCCCCCACAAGTGGTAGATCAGAAAAGAATTGTAGAAATTTGAGAGTCTGATTGTCTGTCCCCGAGGTGCGTTGGTAGAGTTGCTGCACTTAAGTCGTCTCTATTGGACTCATGCAACCACAGATATTTGTACAGCGACACTTTCAGGAAATTCATGGTTACTTGGAAAGAGGCTGAAGAGAACTTCGCTGAAATAAAGTAATGCACACAATGCTAAAGTATCTGTGTCATTTTTCGGGATTTCAAAAACGTAGAAGCGGCGATTCCGATGAACCGTTTACTTTATTCTCTTGCCTAAATTACCGCTTTATGAATTACTAGACTCGTCTTAATAGTTTGACCAAGCGATTCAAATTATTCAATATAAGTTGTTCAAAATTTACATGTAATGTACAAAATACACGATGCCATGTAAAACCTTTCAGTCAAGTAACCCGAAACGTTGCTTTCTCTGAACTTTTCACAGACAATTTTTCACTAGAAAGCTATCTGACAGCACTGAACCCCATCTTACACGATAATCTTAGTGTCTGTACCAGAAAACTAAAAGTTTTGGCGATCACCCGTGCTGAGATGTTGCTTACATTTTTCAAAAATATTTTTTCGAACAGTTCGGAAATCGAAGTCGTTATTGCAATTGGGTAGTTGTTGGAGTACGTAACATCACCATTTCTGTCTTTCACAAGTAAAACTATAAAGTAGTGTCCATCATACGAGAAGGGAGATAACAATGAACATGAATCGCAGAAAACGTGACAAAACAGACAGACGGTAATGCGCATGCTTCATGTAAGTAATATCGTCAGGTCTAGCCGCCTTGCCAACAGTAATTAACTTTGCAAGGCCAGGTATAATTTCAGCAGGTGTTCCGATCACACGATGACCAAATAATACTACACGAGATTTTTATATTATCCCGTACTCAAGACTCTTTTCTATTATCAGTTACAAATGACAATGCTTGTAATCCTTAGAAGTGGTCGCGCCACACCTGTGCACTATCTGAGTGACCATTACTACCCCAAACAGAGAATGAGAGATGAAGACTTTTTAGAGCCTCTAATACGTTTCCAAAACTATAATCTTTTAATTAAGGGTGTCTGAAATAGTCTTGTCTCTCATTTGATCGATCGTCTTTCTTTCTGCATTGCCTTGGAGCTTACTTAGATTTTGCGCGTGTTTTTCTCATGATTCCAAAACACAGGGCCATATCGACGGCTACCATTGATACACCAAAGGAGAAATGCAGCTCGAGCTAATGAGTGATAATCCCTCACCGTTTGATTCCACCCTGGCACACACTTTTGGGCACTGCTGGCAGACTTTGTTTGAAGGTGATCAGCATCTTCAAGACGTAAAGCTTTCACAATGTCATCGTATAAAGTATCTATTGCAGCAACATGGTGCGTATCACGACAGGCAATACTTCACTAGCTATTTAAATATCACAAAGCTTACTTCCTGACGCACACTGCCTGATAGAGTTTTATCCATACAAGACCAGTTAACATTTGCAGAATGAACAGACTGTGTATGCTGGAGATCATATTTCTGTAGACTTAACTATCAAGATTACAACACACACTGATGGGCAAATGATTGGAAGCAACATAGTAATGAAGAATGCTGTGTCACGGATACAAAACATAGCCATGAGGTTGTATCATTACAACTTTGCCGATGCTAACTAGTACTCTTATTAACGCCTGTTCTTCAGTCTCGAAAAGCGCCACCGGTATGTATTTCGTGGCGAAGTGTAAATGAAGTTAGTTTGCTCACAGTATTAGGTAATGACGGGATTATTGGCGATGAATTTTCGGGATATTATTATGGCAATTCGCCTCTTGCTTGGGTGAGGGACTGTCATAGACTTGGTTCAAGTCTGTGATTTGTGAATTTTTGAGTGGGGTGAACGCGATGATTTGTGTTCTGTTTTCATATGAAACGCGTGAGTGAGATGTACGCTATATACAGGATATAGGGGAGTTTCAACTGGAATCTGGCGGATACGAACCTACTTGTACTACTGCGCACACTCAAGTGTACAGCGTTCGATTGAAAGGAAATTCTCACCCGGGCTACCAAATTTCAAATTGGTCTGTACGAAATAGAAGAGGCACAATCGACACTATTGCAAATAATCTCAGTTTTTTTTAAATTCACCAATTTGAACCAATTCGGGGACTATCACAGTGAAGAGATCGATACCGATAGGCCCTGCAATTCAAAACTACATTATGTACCTAGACGTTTATATAGCATCGATGGCATATAATAATAATGTTTATTGCGCAACAACACACTTAAGAAGTGTGGTAAGGCAAAAATACCTGTACAGTTCAACTAAGTGTGGTAAGGCAAAAATACCTTTACAGTTCAACGATACAAGGATCAACAAACACTGGTTGTAGCTGCATAGTTATTGAGGAAAATAACATCTCTCTGTAAGTGCTTTATTTTGGACAGATCATTACATAATGAAATTCATCCTCTACTGAAGATTTACAATACTTACAAAATCTCTCATTTGCGGGGACTTTTGGGATTGATCTCCGACTTAATTCAATTTGTAAGTTGTGATCAGAGATTCGAAGTTTTGTAAGCCACTTCCTATAAGTAAAATTTCTTATATCCAATAAATAATTTCCAAAGTGAAAAGAAGTTTTAAATTCTCTATATGTTCTGAATTTATTTTTTCCTGAACCCGGGTTTCGTAAATCATTATGCAAATTTCTGAGCCAAGTCTGATGATAACTCTTAAATAAATTATCAACAACAACACTTACTGTGGAATTGATATTACATACGGAAGTCCATACATTACTTTCACTGTAAGAATTCAAAATGTTATACACAAAATCAGACAATTTTGAATTAAACCTCGATGATATGTATGCAGACTTAAGTAAAATGTCATCGGTCAAAACCAGTCTATGCCAGTACTTGAGCATGTGTTTTATAACTGTACATACCAAGCTCTCCAATAACACCAGCATTTGAGGCATGTTTAGAAACTCCTAGAATGAATTTCTAGAAAGAGATACTGAAATCATCAAGAAAATTAACTTTGTCATTAATTTCATGCCCCCATATTTCACAGCCATAAGTCATAATAGGTACAATTAACGTATCAAAAAGTGCTAATGCTACTTTTACAGAGAGTGAACTATTCTGAAAAAGACCCTTACGAAGGCTAAAAAATGTTTTCATTGCCTTCAATTTAAGATCACGAAAATTACCTTTGAATTTACCATTTGGAGTAATGACAAAACCAAGATAACAGTATCCTTTCACTAAGTCAAGCGCTATTCCATTGTAAGTAAGGGTAACTCCTTTTACAAGATGATTACTTTTGTTAAATACAATTACTTTTGTCTCCTTCATGTTAATAGATAATTTCCAATTACAGCGAAAATCACGCAGCTTATCAAGGTAACTTTGCAAGCCAGCTCTAGTTTCTTACATCAACAGGAGATCATTAGCTGACATCAGACAATTTATATGGTGTGAATTCAAATCAAGAGGACAGTCCTCATCATCACCAAAAATGCACGGAAGATCATTTACAAAAACATTAAATAAAGTTGGACTTAAATTACAACCTTGCTCGACACCTATTTTGGACTCAAAATCACCAGTAAGACAATTATTGCTTTTCACACAATATTGAACATTACTATACATTGACTTGATAATGTTATAAAAATTGCCATCAATTCCATATTTCTTCAATTTCCAAAGTAAACCTGTACGCCAAACTCTATCAAACGCCTTCTGAAAATCTACAAAACAACAGTAAAGATATCTATGACTGGGATTACTGCTCGAATGACAGGATTTAGAATATACCTGCCTTTCGATAGCAGAACGTAACACAAAGAGATTGTCAGCAGTTCTCCTCTTTGATCTGAAACCAGACTGGAAAGGTGAAAGAGAGTTATGTTTGCTTAAGTAATCGATAAGCCTACTATTCAACACTGAAGTAAAAAGTTTTGCTGGACAACTATTGACAGATATCCCTGTATAGTTAGGTGGATCACTTGTATCTCCAGATTTGAAAATTGGGACCACAAATGCCCTTTTCCAAGCATTTGGAAATCTACCTGATCTGAGAATGGTATTAAAGAGTATGCAAAGTGGAGTAGGTAAACAAGAACCCCCATATTTTAACATTTCATTTGAAATTCCATCTGTACCTGGAGACTTTCCAGATTTTAGTTTACGTAAGGCTTTCAAGATTTCTGAATCATTAATAGCAGAATTAAGAATAACATTTTCATTTTCTTCATAAAGGCAATCTCTCAAGTCCTGGTTGTTCAGAAGTGAATGTGATGGGCCTATTTGAGTCTTCTGTCCGTAGAAGGCGTAGTCATGGACATAGGCGTTACCATCAGCCTAAATTGGATACATCTACCTCCAACTGCCATGACAAATTTCATGAACTGCTTCTTTTATTTGCAGAGGCCTTTAGGTCTCCATCACATTCGTACTTCATTATTTGCTCTTTCCATCAAGGACTTGAGAAGGTTGCATGCCTATGCATTGGGATTGTCTTTGACAGATCCGAACAAACAACCGTACAGACTGGTCAGTATTATTGCTGATATTGCACTATACAGACTATACAAGCCTGTTCGTGCTGAACCTATGACTGATGATCATCGTCATTTCATACATCTTCCATTCACTAACAAAGGAATTGATGCCATTAATATCAGCAATATACTTCACAACAAAAAGGTTACATCAACTATACCTGTATACTTTAAGATCCAGTCTGTACCTATTCTGTCACATCAATACACAAAGAAAAATTGCGACTCTCATAATGACTGCACTAGCGATGGTACTGAAGAAGAAAATTTACATGGCAAATTTTTTAGTCTTTTTTGCAAATCACATTGTTCCTGCACTCTAAAAACAAAAAAGCCAGGTTTTCATCTCAGTGACGTGATAGCTTAGATTTGGTTCAAGTCTGTGATTTGTAAATGTTTGAATGAGGTGAACGCGATGATTTCTGTTCTGTTTTCATGTGAAACGTGTGATTGGGGTGAACGCTATACAGGGGAGTTTCTCCCGGAATCCGGCAGAAACTAACTCACCACTGTGCAGACTCAAAGGTAACGTATTCAATCGCAAGGAAAACCTGGCCTGGGATGCCAACATCCGAACTGGTTTGTATGAAATTGGACAAACATAAGAGAAACTAGTACAAATGATATTATTTTTAGAAATTCATCGACTTGAACCAAGTCTAATGATGTGTCGATCTACCCTATTTTTCTTTCAGTGCTAAAATTCTCCAAGCGCTGCATCAGTAACTCGAAATAGTGAAATAATATTCCCGGAATATTTTATTTTCTGATATTTGGATGCTGCATACCCTGTGCTTTGAAAGATTTTAACTTCGGTCCACTCTCTACGGTAAATTGGCTCTGCATTTCAACGTTTTGTCGGGTACTCCATGCACGGTCACTCAACAAAGTGACCGTGCTCCATGATTATTTAAAACAGTGCGCGAAATGTGGTTAGCGATGACGCAAATGCTCATTTTGCTGTTCACAATATTCTTGGCCCCCTCCCCCAACGACTATAGGGTACACTATTTATTTCAACTTTTAAAATGTCTGTGCGATCAATATCAGTCTTTCGTAAAATTTTCTGTAATTTCTATCATGTTGTAACGTGTCTAAAATGTTTGGGTTCTGTAATGCAAAATCATTCAATTGCCTTTAGCACGTTAGCTTCAGAAATGTCAATCATGCTTGGTCATAGCCCGAAGGAGACTAGTTTGAACTGTTGATGCATTATGATATGACACAAAGAATTTACATGTTAACCTTTCAGGGAGATGGCTGTTTTTGTTGGTCGAAACTTCGTTTCAAGAAGCATATGACCTGTTGTATTTACATGCCACGATTTTTACAGTTACTTAGGAGTCATGTTAGACTTGCTCCATGTCTATGGAGAATGAACTTCAGCAGACTGTCGCGTTATTGGCAGGATTATCCATGGATGAAGGGGGTGACCGCGATGGTCCATAGACCAGCAAATAACCGTTGCCGAGAAAAGACAAGAGACGGGGGCCAGTATACAGTCATGTTGAAACCTTTTAACTGTTAGATTATTATTAGATACTATTATATATTATTATATTACTCAGATGCTTCTCATTATGTTAGTATGTCGAACAGAAAAAGTCATGAGACGATACAAGGGAATCATGGGTAATATTTGTCACGTTGCAATAGCAAGGGTGTCCGTTCACAAGTAGAGAGCTCGATAATTTGATCTACCTTTAAAGGTATACAGTCACCTGTAATCTAAACATGCCCATATATGGTCACAGGGGCGTTCTTTGGTATTCAAAATGCCCATGTGTTTTTAAAAAGCGGCCACCCGCTTAAAATATGTGATTGATTAGATTATCTCTTTCCATGGTAACTGTGGCAAAATTGGAACAGGTGACAGTATACCTTGAATATTGTATAATATTGAGCACTGCAACTTTATGCAGGTGCAGCCAGTACCAAGACCAATATAATTTGGCATTTGTAATACGTCCAAATGGTCACAAATTCAATCTCATTCTAAATGTAGTTTTATACAGGAAATCCATGTGACATAGCATAGTTTTGCATTACAATAAGCCGTAGTAGTAGTTCAGAATATAAGCCAGAAAACATGGTTTGAATTAGTGTAGAATTTGAAAGAGTGTGAGAGAAGAAAAGCAATCCCACTGGTGAGAGAGAGAGAGAGGCTGCAAGAACATACTGCTAGAACAAAAACCTTTCACTCAGTACTGTACATATGATATCTTTTTAGTGGCCGCGTACCAAGTAAATGTAATTTGTTGATTGGGCCCGTGCGTGTGTGCATGCGTGCGTGGATCTGTCTGCCTGTCCGTCCATGCAGATATCTCGGACATGCCTGAGCCAATTCTTTTCAAACTTGGTGCAAGGATAATACACAATGGCATACATATGCAACTTCATTGTTTTGGGTGTGGCATGCATAATAAGAGCTGATTTGACATATATTTATTTTCTGAAAAAGCGTTCTGTTTCAAGAGAGACAGTGCGAAATTTGATCAAACTTTGTACAGTTGTTGGTCACTCAGAGCTCAAACAGCACACAAAAACATATGGCAGTATTGTGTCAATTAATTGCTAATTTGGATATTTAATAAAATTTTCGTAATTAATGGGATATTTCGAGACATACTGATTCAAATTTGATTAAACTGTAAGCTTACAGATATACTGGAGCTGTCATAGTGTACAAAGACATCTAGCAGTATCTTGTCCAATAATTGCTGATTTGCGTATTTGATGAATTTTTGTAATGAAGGTGACATCTTTAGAATTACAACAATGACGAACTTTAGTATAGATGTTGATCTCTCAGTGCTATAATGGTGTACAAAGACATTTAGAAGTATCTTGTCAATTCATTGCTAAATTGCATATTTTATGAATTTTCCTAATAAGGCTGATATGTCGAGAAACACAAGCAGCAAATTTGATTTAATTTGATACATATATTGATCTCACCGTGCTGTAAAAGCACGCAAGGGAATTTAGAATTATCATGTCAATTGATTACATAATTACAAATGTAATGAAATTTCTTAAAAAAGTGCTAGCTCCAGAAATTCTTACATCAAAATTTGATTAAAAATGGTACAGATGATGCGCTTACAGTCCTCAAATGATGTTTTTTGAATTCTTTATTCCCATGAATATAAATATAATGTAGGTGATTACAACAACATCCAATACAGTATAAGTATACATCAATGGGGAAAAGGGGTTGAAAATAGCTGTCTGCATGGCAACTAATCTAGTCCACCCCTGTAACTACAATTTATCATTGAGTAGAACATATCACAGGGCATACTGTATAACTCTGTCATATCACCTCAACTCATACAAACACATGTGGTCATAACTAAAATAAATAAACACCATTAGTGTGATTAACTTTCTGTTTTTAGAAAATATTTGTACTCCCGCTTAAAGTGTGACCTGCAATTAATTTCTCTGATATTTAATGGTATACTATTCCATATTTTGCTCCTGCAAATTGTAAACTGAATTGACCCAATCTATGTTTGGTTTTTGGAATTATAAGATCATTTCTAACATTTTGTCTGGTGAAGTGAGACTGATAAATTGGCGTAAAAAGTCGGAGAATTCTGTCGGCAACCTCTCATGTAAAACGTCATGGACAAAAACCGCTAATTGTAAACTATGTTGTTGGTATATATTTAAAATACCAAGTTTCTTGAATAGTGGTTTTAATGATGAATTCCAATTGCTGAAAGTTATGATTCGTACCATGCGTTTTTGTATTTTTAGAATCTCATTCAAGTACGTTGGATATATACTCCCCCAAATTTCCAGACCATAAATAATATGTGGAAGAACTATAGAGTTATATAACGTGACAAGAATAGATTGTGGTACAACAGAGCGCAAACGCAAAAATACTCCTGTTAACTTACTAATTTTAGACTTGACAATAGAAATTTGCGGTTTCCATGACAGACATTTATCAATAGTAACCCCGACAAAGGAAGAACAAGTGACCTCAGAAATTGGTGTATCATTTATGGTGAGTGTTCCAAAAGTGTCAATCCTATTCCTACTACCCGTTATAATTAAATAATTTGTTTTGGTAAAATTCATTGTCAGTCTATTTGCGGTACACCACTGAGAAACCTGTTCTAATTTGATACTGACACTATTTAAATCAATACAATCTTTCTTTTCAAAAGTGTGAAATAAGTTCGAATCATCGGCATATAACCGAAAGTCAAAGAAATCAGAAGACTTACAAAAATCGTTAATATAAATAAGGAATAACGTAGGTCCTAAGATTGAGCCCTGTGGAACACCACAAGAAATTAACCTTCTAGAAGAGAAAACACCCTTCATATCTACAAATTGATAACGAGAAGATAGATAGCTTGTAAACCATCGGAGAGGCACACCTCTTACACCATAATAATTCAGTTTCTTTATAAGTACATCATGGTTGATAGTGTCGAACGCTTTGAAAAGTCGATAAATAGACCTAGAGTCGAGTTTCCTTTATCCATTTCATGTAAGAGGTATTGAACAAGGCTTATCAGAGAAATTTTGGTACTATGCTGTTTTCGAAATCCATATTGATGATGATAAAATATATTATGATTCTCAAAAACTTTAAGATTTGGTTGTTTACAATTCTTTCAAATATTTTGCTAATCAAAGGCAAAATAGAAATCGGCCTATAGTTTCCTATATGTCCTGTGTCTCCCTTCTTATAGATGGGAACAACACGAGCTATTTTCAAATAGTCAGGAAAAACACCATTTGATACAAAGACTGTACAAAGACGTTGAACAGTATTATGTCAATTAATTGCTAATTTGCATATGTAATGAATTTTCCAAATAAGTGTGTTACACCCGGAATTTGATTAAAGGTGGTACAAATATTGATGATCATATTTATTTTACAGAAATTTCACTTAGGATCGAATTTGAGTGATTCTGCATAACCACAACGTGACAGAAACATGTTCATGGTTTCCTTGCAATAGCTGTCAGCAGTTCAAAGGTTAAAACATATTCATCTCCGTCTCGATGTCCCATCTCAGTCATAAATGCCAAGGCGTCTTCCACGTACTCTTGTTGTCTTTCTTGAGGAATTCTGCTCAACTGACCCAGAAATGCCTGGAAAAATCCTGTAAAAGTCACGTTCGAGAAGTTTTCGTGTTAAGATTCTTCTCAGCTTATTGACTAGAGGAAGACAAACGTTGGGAGAAGAACGGTTAGATCCACGCTGAAAACAATGCAGAGTGGAGTTTGTTAGCCATGCTGCTTTTACTACAGAAAAAAATATGACAAGAAAATTAAAAACCAACTCTCAAAACTCTGGACAAATGTTTATATGCTGTTCTTCACACCTTTAGTGACAATGGAAACATTGAATGTATTCATCTAAACCCCCTTTTCTTTGACTAGACGGTGCATACCGAATTATTCTATTCACTAAATGTAATGAATAAGCTGTCCTTAATTCGCATGAACTATTGCATTGTGCACGTATTTACAACGATTTGTCGGTTATTCATTTTTCCGATGAGATTTCATGAAAATCTTATTTTTGAAGGTGCATGGATGCAGGGAAACAATACCTGGTGCCAGTCACGGTGGAAGTAGTTTCACGGGCTTTCGCCGGGCACAGGAAAGCAATGTATGAGTGTGTTCTTTAGGCAATGCCTTACATGGCATTATTTATTTCTAACCACGGACATGAACCTGAGACGAATGTTAAAAGGTCATTCACATGATTTGTGGAATGTGACCACTACCTTTGGCAGCCTCTTTTCCTTTGAGGCGACGCTTTCTGATTTCCAATGTACACTGTATATCCTGGAATCCTACATCAGCCATGGTCCTCCTTAAATCATCGCAGTCTCCATCGAAGGGATAGTATGCATATTCATAACCCTTGTGCAAAGAATGGATACGTATAGAGGTATTTTCAGGCCGCAAAGAGAACCTTTTCATTGTTGCTTGGCACGAAGACCACCCTTGTATATTCACTTTATGAATACTAGAATGCCCATCTACTAACGTTGCTTCTGTTATAGTTAAGAAGGTTCCGGAAAATTAAGAATATATTCTTACCGTAATGCATCAATGGTACAATAAGGGTCTTCTGAATTTTCAATGCGGCAGTGTTTTTGGTTCCAGCATATTAAATTGCTAACCAAGTGTTCTTCATGTCTAGACATTTTCAGTAAGTACCTGAGCTCAGACAGAATAACTATGAAACAAATGTTACCTCCATGTACTGTAACCATTTCTGATCCTTGATGAAGTCCCCGAGAACCACTGTAAAGGTATCATTACTTCGTCGGTTGGTGTTAAGAAAGCACATTCCACCTGGTTTCAAACTCTGGTACAGACCAGTTAAAACAGATTCCAGGTCCTTCATCCAATGTAAAGCAAAGTATGCCACAACTTTGTCGAAGGAGTTGCTGTATTCCACATACGTAGATGACGTCATAGCATCTGCGACTACGTATGTGATGTTTTCAGCTGCAGAATTTTCCTTGGCCTCCTCAATCATCACGGGGGAGATATCAAACGCTGTGATATAGGCATAACATACAACATACCATAATGTCTGTATTTTCTCATCATCAAAGTACGTACTATTGTTTTCGATATCCACGAATATTTGTAACTGCATGGACAACCTCATTAATTTGATTCATATTATAGTCTCTTGCTCACTGCCTTAATCTGTATGTTACATTTGTCCCGTCAGTCTCTCCGTAACCTTTATTACTATACGCCGATTGTCACACCCGCTGTCTTTCTATTTCTCAATAACTTTCTATCTTTATGGTATATTCTGTTCTCCATTTATGCAATTTAAAGGGAAAGCACATAATCGTTCACAAAAGGCTTATTTGGTTAATTGGTTAATTGTATAATAGCAGCAATGACAAGAATAACACGTTTTCTTTGTGTGTTTCCAAATTAGCAGAGTAATTAATCAGGTCACACTTCCGTCAAGACTGAAAAAAAGACTTCTGCTCATATTGTACAAGTTATCAAAATATCAGGGAAAGTATATTGCAGACTAAAGCACCTTCCCTCCTTCTCTCTCTCTCTCTCTCTCTCTCTCTCTCTCTCTCTCTCTCTCTCTCTCTCCCGCACACACATACACACATTCACATACACACACATATTGAATTGCCATACTACATGCACTTCACTATTTTATCTTTTTGAGTTAAAACTAAATGTAAGTTTATCTGTCAGTCTGCACAAGCTTAGTGTTTCTACCTACGTAAAGAGTGGACCAAGAATTGACATATTGAGGACACTATACCTGTAACAGATTTCACACGTTCCGCCATAAGCTTGGTAAGTGCACCCGGGCCACACCCAACATCTAATACACTGTCGTTCTTGTTGAGATTCAGTGAACGAGAGATTTCATTGATGTTTTTTAGAGCAAGGTCATATCGAAACGGGCAATATGTCTTCGCAATTTTATCATTCATGCTGCCGACTTTGATCCCAGACGTATGGTTATCAATGTGATCTCCGTACCCAGGAAGAGTACTGGAAAAAGTAACATATAAGCACGTGAAGAGAACTGGGTAATACAATTGGCGATACTAAAATGATACTGAAATCAATTTAAACAGATTCATGACTTTTTAGCGACAAAAAGCGTCGATATTTAGCTTCCATCGAATCAGTATTTATACTGATGGCTACAATGTTGAACAGACTATATATATCATTAACTCTTACAATCGATTTTTTATGCAAAAGAAACCATCATTTGCTCCGTATTCCCTACAAACACAGCTAATCCCTACAGTGCGAAATCGCTCTGGAAAAGACAAGTTAGAGACACGTTGTAGTCATATGGATTATAATACTACTAACGATATACGATAATGGCGATCTGTGCTGTAACACCTTTCTGAGCAGCACTGTGACCCCTCGTTACTGTGACCGATGACACCTTCAAATACACGACGATTCCAATAGACGGTCATGCTCTGTAGAATTCCCTCTACACAAGTGGCTAAACTAAGTCGATCGGTGATATGTATAAGTATGCTCAGTGTCACTATCACTAAAAGACAAAAGTGCATCATTCTGTCAATAAAAGGGGTCGACAGTTTCGTCGCTCTCTCACGGAGAAAAGAACTTCTGTACAAGGGCCTGGAAGTCTACCCAGGATTTGCGTTATGGCGTACGTAATTTTCAGCTTTAGTCACGTTCACTGTCAGCTTTTACTAACGGGTGAAGTTCGATCACAGCGGTATACACTTAGTTGTGCATATGAGCTTCTGAGTTGTTTCCCACAGCTGGGTTTTTCATCGTCGTTTTCTTTGACGGTGTAATAGTATCCCAATCAGTGACGGTTTAAAGATGGCGCACCTACTTTGGATTGAAAGTGAAGGCAAATCGAGGTCATTGGTGAAAAGGTGAGCAAAATAGGTCACCTTCACAGGAGTCGTCTTATCCTAAAGAATGCGCCGAAAATATAGACTTTTTTGAACAAAATGGTGACCTGAAACCAACGAAAGAGCGAGCTTGGAGAGCATGTAGAGCGCCAGTCGACTAAATTCAGTAAAAGTTTCGTGTGGTATAAGACAACATAACCCCTGAGGAACTGCTGAGCTTTAGTACCTTCGTTTTTCGGTCGCAATCAGAGGACCACACATAGAGTTTACTGAGCATTTGCTCATCAGTCCATACACTTTAACCTTTTTATAATCCAAAATCTCAGCCAAGGGATGAAGCACAACACAAACTGAACACCTACCTGTCACTTCGACCTGTCACAATACTATTGATACCATACAAACTCGGTAGTCGGGCTCGCTGATTGAAGTTGACCTCAATACAGGAAAGGTTGGGTTGCGACACTCAGGAGCCTTGATAGCAAATTTGCATAATTTTTGCATAATTTCTGTAATATTTTTTGCTCGGCAACGACGAACTATATATTGGTCATTGAACACGCTCCATTAAGAGGTCTAAGGGATTCTTCGTTTATTTTGATCTGGTTGGACCAGCAAAATCTTCGTGTGCCTCAATAAACATTAGTGACCGCCCGCATAATCTCCACCACTACTTCAAATATTGAGAGTCATCCCCCCTTCCAGGAAGGTGACAAATTTCATGTCTTTCCCCGGCAATAGGGTATTGCTAAAGGATAATATTTCTATTTCAATATTTCAACATTTTTTCTAGTGTGAAAGCTACATTATCTGCAACTTTTTACATGCATGCTTTGGTCAGTGTTGTTCTACCGCAGATTCTTAGTCCATCTCCAACGGCATTTTCAAATACGCAGTGCTGCGTTTTGCTGCATGTAATGATGGCTGACGATTAAATTAAACTGCGGAGCTGAATTTGATCAAAATCATCTACAATGCAGGACTATATATGTAGTCGGGACAAGCTGAGAACGAGCTACTTCAAAACGTTTAGAAAATCTATTATTGAAATTAAACAGGCCTCAAGAACCTGAAAAACACTTTTAAACATTTACAGCTTCTTGACTTCTAATCACGCTGACATTGCAATCAGCACTGCTTGGTTTATCTTCACAGTCTTATGAGATTTATATGAACTCTCTTTTGGATTCAGATTCACTTGTGAACAATTACAATGGCCATTGTCGATACGTTCATGGAAGAGTATTTTCCGGAGAAGTTCCTCCTCATGCAAACCTGGTAGTCCCACTTGTGAACTTCGTCTTGGAGGCGTAAATAAGTTCTTTATGCAAATGTACTGCAGCTGCTATTGCATTAAGCATGGTTTCGTCACAGGTCTGTAATCCTCAATAGAGCAAATCTCCTGCCCTAGTATGCCACCCTCATTGATTCATACAGTTTGAAATTCAAACCGTTCTGTGTGTTTTCCTGCTTTTCTGCTCTGTCCGGAGTACACGGTATGGACGTCATGAAAATAGCAAATGACACAGCCCCACTTAGCCAGGCCTAAACTGAAGAAGCAAAGAGAAGTGAAATGGGCCTCAGGGACACAATATTACCCACAGCGTTTCGTAGACCTGGGAGGAAAATGGGAAGAGAATGGTGAAAAGCTTGGCTTGCTCCCCGGGCTTCAAGTCAAAACAAACAGCAGGTCAGTAATTGGTATTTTATAAATTTGATAGTACACTACACCTGAAATGAACATTAAATACCTCTAAAGCTAGTATTATCAACAGTATATGTTAATCAATTCTGAACTTTGTAACGGAAGAATCTTCAGTGATTTCTTGTATGTCTATAACGTATAGACAAATGTATGAACAAGTTATGTAAGTATCGTATAAGGCCAAACAAAAAAATATGTGCTGTTCCGATTACCCGACCCAACCCAATTTTAACCCCCCGACCCTAGACTTTTTAGAGCCTCGTAAACCCGGAAGTAAAAATAACGGTATGAAAAAACGTGAAACGCATGAAATCACGCGAGAACTATGACAAATCGCGCGAATCACGCGAGAACTAATACGTCATTCTTCTAGAAGTGATGCCAGACGCTCATGAAAACATGAAAACTTGCGACATGATGACATCGACACTGACAGTTGTTGCACACCGAACGGTGTCCGGTTTTCAAACTGCTGTATCTCAAAAAGTGTTGGGTCTAATTCAATAAAATTATCGATAAAAAAAATTCCAATTCAACTGCTCGTTCTACCATGGGATTTTTTTGAAAATAAGAAAAAAGTATCGTGTCATTTTAGCGCTCAAAATCCAGCATAATTTTTCGCCATACAGCGCTGCAGCGTGCCGTACTGGGGCACGCACATTTCTCAGGCCACTACTTCCTATGTTAGAATGGAATGGCTCGTTACAGTATGTTGTTCAGTGCCTGAACGGCGTTTTGTGGGTGGGTTTTCGCTAAAATGCAGGGACAATTTTCAGTGATCGGAGTTAGTATACCAAACAGCAACTGTTATATTAAATTTTGGAAAGTTTGAAGCATTTTCTCGGCCGTTTTTGATGTAATCATTCATCTACCTTGTTGTTGTCATTTCCGAACCGCGCCATGCACAGCGCGGCCATGCAGGCCAAGTGAAAACCCGGAAGTGTTTTGTGATAGTGAATCGAGCAAAATTTTGGTAAATTTTACTTTTTATAGTCATTCTATCATTACAATATAAACCCGTACACCAAAAACTGTGTGTTAAGGTCAGTTCTGAGTAGTTTCAAAATCTGTGCGTTCGGAATTTACCGTGAATTTTGCCGTACGTACGTACTTCGTTGAACAGCCCCAACTGCCAACGCTACAATCAGCTGTTTTCAAACGTTAACCCTGGTACATGTAGTTTTGCGAACATTAAACTGTGTTCATTTTTCATCTGTTGATGTTACACAAAATTTACAAAATGATATTTGACAACAGAAATGAATACTCTTTCAATGATGTACCGGTATGGGAATAAGTCAGCATGCCATGGTTATTATTATAATAAATGTATGTAAACAACCTTAAACGTAAACTGGGGAAAATGACAGATAGGGGTAGTGCAGGAATCGGGAATTGATAAACAAGACAAGTTGAAAGACGGGCAAATGAAGAGAGAATGAAAAATCTAGGAAGGAAAGAAAAAATCATAACCCTGGCTCTAGATTTCAATGCTAAAGGAAAATTGACTACAACAAGATGACAGCTTTTTAGGGGGGAGTAATATTCTTGTGTAAAAAAGGACAGCTCCAGGGGGATTATTCTGTACTGTGAGTTGATCAGTTGAACAATGACTTATTTTATTCATATTCCTATGATTTTTGGTTTTTTGAATATCAGAATTTCTCAAATGTAACACTTAAGAAATTTTACAGATCTAATTGTTATTACTCAAGTTTAACTGTCCAAAATTTGACAGAGCTAGCTTAAAAACTCTGAAAATTACAGTAGTTTGAAAATGGCGAAAATAGCTTTTTGACTGGTAGTATACACGTAACACGGTGCCTTCCAATTAATTTTCAACTCTGTCTCACAAAATTTTTGGCATTTTCAAGTCTCTGTGAAAAGAAAACAAAAGCTCCTTATACCGTACTCTTACAATATATTGCACAAAAAGTATTTTAAAGCAGATTAGTTAGAGAATTAATGTTATTATACAACTATATTTTTTCATAGGGATACCCACAAAATGACTCTCAGCCATATGTTGAAATTTTTTGACCTTTTGTCAAAAAATCGAGCATATTTTAATTCTAAAAAATCGTAACCCTGGAAGTAGACAAGATAGAACCATTATTCAAACAGTTTTTTGAATCCTGAGACAAGATCTTCAAGAAAACATACAATTCAAGTAAGTTTAACCGAGAACAAAAAGGGCCTGGTATGCCTACTTATAGCAGGCCTCGTCTCAAACGAAATGGTGACTCGCGATGGACATAACGTGTACTCAATTTTGTTTCGCAAATGCGATCATGGTGAAGAAAGGTCGATTTTGTCTTCTGTTAAACAGAACCGAACATTCGAAGAAATTTTGGAGGAACACCATCCAGGTTTTTCTGAATGTAAAATGTATTCTATTCAAGTTGAATGTGCCAGTGATGCTGCTGGGGCGTGGTTGTAAGTACAACAGACAAATATACAGGTTGGCGAGGCTACAAACAACTTCAACGTAAAGCATGTGCGTTTTTCTTGCGAGTGACTGCTAAAAGCTGAGGATTTACCTTTAGATAAACAGTTCACTTTCGTGTCAAAGAATTGTTATTCAGCCATATCAATTTCCATGGCAGTCTAATAAACCACACACTTCAATTCTACTGATGAATATTTTATTTTAATATATTGGTATTCAATTTGAGTGCGTTTCATGAGGAAATTGTTCACTGGTAGTTTGTTTGAACGCGTACAAAATGCACATTGAGAAATAAAAAAAAAATGAAAAAAAAAATTTCCCTACCTACCTACCCTATTTTTTAAAACCATGTAATCGGAACAGCACATATTTTTTTGTTTGGCCTAACTTCATATTTTAGGCGATTGGAAATTTTTGTCTTTCACGGCTTTAAGCTGCTTCTAAATTGACAGGCTCTGTGATAGTTATGCTCCGTGATCAGCGTATGTGTTTCTTCCTGTGCACAAATTGACCAAAATTCTTGACCCGTCATGAAAGAAGTTGTACGAGACTCCCTACACCATTTGTGGCTCTGTCAGAGGAAACGAGAACACTGCGACATTAGGGACCGTTCATTTTTTACGGCCGGGGGGGGCCCCGGCAAAATCCAGGGGGGGTCATCATAATTTTGGAATCCGCAAAGGGGGGGGTCATCGCTTTTTCACTGGTAGGAAAGGGGGGGTCACCACATTTTCAAAAACATAATACCAACAATAAAGTTCACTTTATGCCATGGCCATGATCGACCCTCTTTACCGGCGGGCCACCTTCGGCGGCCCACTACAATAAATATACATTATGTATTACCCATGACCCTCTTAACGGGCAGACGCCTTTGGCGGCCCACTCCAATTAGGTTTACTTCATGCAATGGCCATGATTGACCCTCTTTACCGGCGGGCCGCCTTCGGCGGCCCACTACAATAAATATACATTATGTATTACCCATGACCCTCTTAACGGGCAGACGCCTTTGGCGGCCTACTCCAATTAGGTTTACTTCATGCAATGGCCATGATTGACCCTCTTTACCGGCGGGCCGCCTGCGGCGGCCCACTACAATAAATTGACTTTATGTAATACCCCACGGCAATCTTACTGTAAAATTCCCAATCGAAGCCGCGGCTTGTATTAGAAACATTTTTGAGGGACCCCTGGGATCACGCACTGAATAATGGTAATGGCCGCGCGCCTTCAGCGGCCCTGTCCAGTAAAGTCTACTTTATGCAATAGCCATGATCGACCCTCTTTACCGGCGTGCCACCTTTGGTGGCCCACTAGAATAAAGTTGACTTTACGTAATGGCCCATGACCCTCTTAACCGGAGGGCTGCCTTTGGCGAACCACTCCAATAAAGTTTACTTTATACAATGTCCATGGACATGAGTTGTCTATGGAAATGAAGTTAAAAATTGCCTTACAGTCGTCCTAATTAACAGACTTTCAATGGATGTGGCTGAGAAGTTTGTGCACTGGCATCGAATAAAGTGCGCCGCGTACCGGAGTTCAAATCCAAACCATGCGGGTAAATTTGACATATGGGTTTTGGTTATTTTTCAGGGGGGGGGGGGTCATCAATTTTTTTCGTCTGACAAAGGGGGGGGTCATCTTTTTTTTCACAAAAATGCAGGGGGGTCTATATTTTTTGAACACCGGCGACAAGATTTTGCCGCCCCCCCCAGGCCGTAAAAACTGAACGCTCCCTTAAGGTAGAACGCACCTCGGGGACAGACATTCGGACTCTCAAACTTTTACAATTCTCTTCTGATGTACCACATGTGGGGGTTCATTTTAAAGCTCTTGGTGAAAGAAAACTTTTTACCGGCTTAGTTTTTCGAAATTCGAAAATTTTTATTTTTCTCCATAGAGTTAACACAGGGATGGCGGCCATTTTGAATTTCTAATATCGGTAAATCTTGGGTAATTTGTTTCTCTAGTACCAAAATTTGCACGGTGACCCCCTATTTTTATTCTTGATTTTGAAAGAGAATGATTGAAAGATTCCTTGAGGAAAGTTAGAGCAAAAGTTTGTCTTTCACTTTCGAGGTGCATACTACATTAAGTCGACATTGCGTCGCAGCATGAAACTATTCTGTTAATTACCATAAGGTGGAAATCATCAATGCTGCAAGCTTTGGGAAAAATTAAAGGCGAGTATACAAGCTAATAATACGAACTATACCTCACATTTTTATTCGTTGAACATTTGCCTTTCAAGGTTGAAAGAGAAAATCATAAACTTGATAGTGGTCATCCAATTGCTCATCATAGGATATCTCCAAATACAGTAAGGAGAAATCTTTGAACCTGATTTGTGTGAGAAAGTAGTATTAGGCGGTACAATCTTAATCTTAATGACGATTTTCTCGTGGCAATTATCATTAAATCACCATAAGAATCCTTCATTTTTTCCCAAAAAAGGTCTTTCCCATCAATCAACCGATGCAAAGGTTGGATGGTCAGCGGCTAAATGACGCGATTTTGTCCAATTAAAATAGATTACAATTCTATATGACCGGATTATTTCCTTGATTCTGAATTACCGTAGACCTGACATCTGCATTACCCTAATATGGAATCTGGATTATTACAACGTAACGAAAACATATTCATGATTTCCTTGCTATGGCTGTCAGAAGTGTGTACGTCAAAACATATTCATCTCCATCTTTCTGTCCCCTATCAGCTACAAATTTAAATGCACCTTCCACGTACTCTCGCTGTCTTTCTTTAAAAATTCTGCTCAGCTGGCCCATAAAAATGACTTGTAATATCCTAAAAAGTAAGGAATATTAATTATTGTTAAACTTCACGACAGGTGACTTACCATCGGGAGGCAAGCATTAAAGGGAGTGGTGGTTAGACTCAGGGAGTGTTGTCAAACACGAAACAGAAGCCTGCGTAGTGAACATTGGTAAAGCATGAATGCAAAGTTAATTAAGGTATACAATTCTGTAGGAAAAATGACTGCATTTATCATCCCATCCTTGAAAGACATGCCAATCCTAGCTGTGATATCGCCGCGGTACTGTGGCATCTATCTATCGCGCTCGGGTCAAGGGCCATTGCCACAGAACCGGTTCGATAGACGCCACAGCACCGCTGCGATTATCACAGCTAGCCAAATCCTGAAAGTTGAAAATAATTGTATGTCTGCACCCGTCAAATCAATCCTAAGACTTCATGGAATGCCCAAGAAGATATTATTACGCAATGTTGCAATAAGTGCACATTTGCAGAACGATCGAACGACTAAACGTCAAGTAGATCAATCTGATTTTCCTTTAATCAAATACCAATATTTGGACGGGATTCCAACACACTGACACATTGCCCAATGCAAATCATAGGTGTAATCTGCCGTAGAGGCATGCGTTCGGAACACAGTGTACGTGTCAATATATGATTGATACCCTTACGCAAATGCAATTAAACATATCAGATCACACTTTTCTCTTCTATGTACAGTGATGGGCTTGAGATGAATGCTAGCTGGTAATTGACATCATTGGTAGAATATGAAAACTATAACTACTACCTTTGGCTGTCTCTTCCCCTTTCAAGCGACGGTTTCTGATTTCTGATGTGCAATGTATATCCTTGAATCCAATATCAGCAATGGTCCTTTTTAAGTCATCACATTCACCATGGAAAGGATAGTATCCATATTCATACCCCTTGTACAAAGAATAAGAAGTATATTCAGACTCCAAAGTGGAATTTATCATCGTTGTTTGACACGAACGTCATCTAATCATATTCACTTCATAAATACCTAACTCACTTTTCATTGTTAGTGTGACTTCTCTTAAAGGTCGGAGAAATAATGAAAAATCTGCGATCCACTATCAAGTTCAAGGGTTGTACCTGTCCTTTTGGGGTCTAGCAGTGTTTTGAGTCTGGCATGCCAAAACATGTAGGTATGAAGCAAGTCTTCTAATTGACTTCTTTATATAAACATCTTCAACAAGAAACGGCATTTGGAAAGAAAAATTTAGGCACGAACGTTACCTCCATGTACTGTGACCATTTCTGATCGCTGACGTAATCACCAATAGCTGTGAAGGTATCATTACCCTGTCTGCAGATATTCAAAAGACACAATCCACCAGGTTTTAAACTCTGATAGAGACCAGTTAAAACAGATTCCAGGTCCTTCATCCAATGTAGAGCAAAGTATGCCACAACTTTGTCGAAGGAGTTGCTGTATTCCTCATACGTAGATGACGTCATAGCATCTGCGACTGCGTATGTGATGTTTTCAGCTGCAGAATTTTCCCTAGCCTCCTCAATCATCACGGGGGAGATATCAAACGCTGTGTGGTGAACGTAACATACCACGCGGCTCAATGTAAATTTTCCTCCAATATATCAAAGTGCATGTGTTATCTTTTATCGATAACGTTATCATCAGTTTGATCAGTTTGATCACTGTATCTAGACTGAAAGATCCGTCGCTCGAGGGCGCTCTCTACGAGGGGAGCCCGGGGAGCGACCTCGAGCGACGGATCTTTCAGTCTAATGTATGGCTTGCTCTATTTTGACATTAGCAGTGTTTTCTTTGTATGCTCATTGAAAGGGCCGATTTCTGCCCTTTTCATCAAAATTAGGGGGCAGACTTGACATTTTAGGGGGCAGTCACTGTTTATGCTGATTTTGTCTCTTAGGAAGCGCATCCCCGCCGATATCATGACGATATCAATCGTCACCAAAATTAGATTCGTCATCTATGTCGAATTGAGCACCCTTTCTAACATCGACATAATGGTATTTGTCAGTTTTTGTTGTGCTCATAATAAAAAAATTATGCTCTCCATCTTCCGTCAATTTTTTACCACAGGTTTCCACAACTCAGACTTATTTGTTTCCTTGCATGCGATTTGGTCTGACTTTGGGGGTTTATATCCATGAAAATATATGCGCCGATCAAACGTTAGCGCTATCAAACCATGAACATAAAATAATATTGCTCCAGTATCCATGGAGACCGAACTGCACATATATCGTCGGCTGTTCTTTTCGATTTGTACACTCCACGTCATGCATGTCAGCGAAGCTGAGTGACAGGGGATAGTTTGTCTTTTCCGAGGGAGTATGACTAGAAAGAACAGCAAATTCACAGGTCACTACACTATGGGCTTCAGTCACCTTCATACACGGGGATGTCTTTGCTTTGTTTTGTGCGCGATTTCCGCGCTATCAGTAACTTTTCCAGGGCAGACAATGGCTCTAAATGCGCAATTTGCGTAATCGCGCAGTCGAGAGAAAACCCTGATCTAATAAAAATAATATCAGGTGTTTTCTATCCGTCAAATAAACACATCGCATCATTATTTTTGAAAAATGTACGCAAACACAAACAAAAATAAAATGGCTAGTACGATCAAATCGGCCTAACGAGTATTTCAAACATTTGGAGCCGTCATAAGAATGCCTAGAACAAAAACATGCAAAGTGCTCCTAAAAATATCGAACAAAACTGAATATGGTCGATCAAAATAAGTCCAACTATGATGCAATAACAGCAACTATGGTCAATAAATACGGCAAGGAAAGAGATGGCACGCTATAATATTGCTTACGTACATCTAACAAAGAATGACCCTTCGTCGAACTTCTTTGACACCAACTGATCTGCTGAAGTGGGCAGCTGTATCTTGGAAATGGAACACTCCATTTATGTTGTGGTAATGAATGATATGACATAGTTATTAATATTTTGAAATTCATGTAATATTAAGGAAATTCAGAGGTTAACGGTTACAACAAGATCGAACAAGAATTTTAATTCGGTAATTAGGTTTTGCTATAATAATAGTTTCACTGGCCTCTCAAGACGTTATTAATTTCTCTCAATATAACTTCTGATATTACATTGATGGTTTCAACAAAGCAGGATGCTATGTCACAAAGCTTAGTTTCGTTAACCGCAAAGCATTTGTGTAAACTCGATCGAAGTATTAGCATCGTTGCTCGAAGTATTCAACTGTGCCGATCTTCGCCACCCTCATGTAAAAGTAATGGTTATGCCTTGAAAGGGTCTGGAGTGCACTTTTCTCCAAAATAGCTCTCAAAGGCCTAAATATAGGAATGTTGTTTAACATTACTAAAAATCGGACCAAATTAACTGGCGCTGGTGGCGCGATTCCTGGCCGGGCCAATTCGTCCCAATTAAGGCAGTGGCCAAATGAAAACCTCCGGCGGGTACAGACAGTCCGTTGATCAATCTTCAATTCTGCCGTTAGCTTTCAAATGGAAGAAGAAAGCATTGATACAATGGATACCAGCGATGGGCGTCAACGCATTTTATCGTATTCAGTCGGCAGAACACACCATTTTAATGATGAAATTAGAAAGCAGGAATGATGACTGCGAGAATTGTTCTTTCTTTTGTTTGTTTGTTTGTTTGGGCTAGTCAGATCAGTGTCGCTCTGACAAATCCATAAACGCCTGTTCTTTTGACGAATGTTGTTGAGTCATTTGCAGTGATTTACGGAAAAAATACTCTAATCCTTTTGGTTTCCTTGCGATTCAAATGTTCTCATGTCTTGAAATTTATGTTCTCTGAAGTTCAATGCAAAAAGACCTCTTCACCTCTACCCTCCCCCAACTGAGCTAGCCTGATTGACGGCCCTACAATGCAATTACAATAAATATCAATAAAACAACCAACGCTGATCTGTATCCCATTCAAATAAAAATCATATCAGGTGTTCCCTATCCGTAAAATGAACAGATCGCATCATTATTTCTGAAAGATCTACGCAAACACAAACAAAAATAAAATAACTAGTAAGATCAAATAGGCCTAACGAGTATTTCAAACATTTGGAGCCGTAATAAGAATGCGTAGAACCAAAAAATGCAAAATGCTCCTAAAAATATCGAACAAAACTGAATATGGTCAACCAAAATAAGTCAAACAATGATGCAATAACAATAACTATGATCAAAAATACGCTAAGTCAAGAGATGGCATGCTATTCTATTGCTTACGTAAGTCTAACCAAGATTGACCCTTCGTTGAACTTCTTTGACGCTAACTGATTGGTAGGGTAGAACATCTGTCCATGAAATTAGCATATGCATAGTTTTGCAACTCTACATGATTTGGCCTGAATAGAAACAATATCTTAACTGAAATAAAATGTCTCTTCTTTGTTTTGACACCGTCACTTCAAGAACAACAGTAAACCTATTCTCCGCTATTTGCAGTATCGCTTAATGTTTCTATGCAACTATAAACGGTGTTGGTGAAGTGGGCAGCTGTATCTTGGAAATGGCAGAGTCCATTTATGTTGTGGTAATGAATGATATGACATAGTTATTAATATTTTGAAATTCATGTAATATTTAGGAAATTCAGCGGTTGAAGGTTACAACACTATCGAACAAGAATTTTAATTCGGTAATTAGGTTTTGCTATTGTAAATAGTATAGTATCACTGGCCTCTAGAGACGTTATTAATTTCTCTCAATATAATTTCTGATATTATATTAATGGTTTCAAAAATTTAAGTAGGACGCTATGTTAAAAATCTTAGTTTTGTGACCCGCAAGGCATTTGTGTAAACTCGATATCAAAGTATTAGCATCGTTGCTCGAAGTATTCACCTGTGCCGATCATGCCACCCTCATGTAAAAGTAATGGTTATGCCTTGAAAGGGTCTAGAGTGCACTTCTCTTCAAATTCGCTCTCAAAGGCCAAAAGGGGGTGAATTTTGAGATAAAAACAAACGATCAGCAAAATCTTTACTTGCCATTACGAAAGCTCGGATTTCAAGCCTGTCAGACAACGCACAAAATCTGGCTTACTGTCACGGTCATCTCCAACACTAGATCTCTAATATAGGAATGCTGTTTATCGTTATGTCAACGACTAAGTCAACAAAAGCTGACTTTTTTACTAAAAAATCGGACCAAATTAACTAACGCTGGTGGCGCGATTCCTGGCCGGGCCAATCCGTCCCAATTAAGGCAGTGGCCACATGAAAACCTCCGGCGGGTACAGACAGTCCGTTGATAGATCTTTAATTCTGCCCTTAGCTTTCAAATGGCAGAAGAAAGCATTGATACAATGGATATCAGTGATGGGCGTCAACGTATTTTATCGTATTCAGTCGGCGAAACATATAGTTTAACGATGAAATTAGAGAGCAGGAACGATGACTGTGAGAATTGTTCTTTTTTGTTTGTTTGTTTGGGCTAGTCAGATCAGTGTCGCTCTAACAAATCCATAAACACCTTTTCTATCGTAATGAAAGTTGAGACATTTGTAGTGATTTACTTGAAAAATACTCGAATCCTTCTTGTTTCCTTGATGTTCTCATGTCTTGATATTTACGTTCTCTGAAGTTCAATGCAAAAAGAACTCTTCCCCTCCCCCTCCTGCAACTGAGCTGGCCTACCTGATGGCCCTGCAATTCATATACAATAAATACAAGTCAAACCACCAAGCCTGACTTGTACCTCCATAATCACACATCCACGGTGATTAGTATTGTTTTTATTGTTTCCATATGATTTAGTATGTATACTTTCCTATTGCTCTGTTCTTTTCTCGGAACACCAAAAACTTTAGCGCTAACGTTGTCTACCATGATTTTGCTCTGTATGGCAGATTCCAGCCATATTCACTGGGTCCCGTACTGCATTGGAGGCTTACTTTACGCACTTTAAAACAAAACATACACTTTTCACATAGATTCAAGTGGAATGGAAATTCAATATGGCCGCAAAGCCTGTGTATGATAGCTCGATTGGAAAAAATATTTCGATTTCAACAACTTAGCCAGTAGAAACTTTAGTTGTTCAATGAGCTTCACAATGGATCCCCACAAGACCTAAACGGTATCGTAAAAAATTGAGATTCCCAATGTATCTCCCTATGCACATTCTACCTTAAACCAAGGTGTAGATTTCATCTGTAAGATTAACCTCTAAAACCAGTTGCTTTAGATAGGTCGATCACGATATACTGAACGGTTGCCTTTTGAATTGATATCCCAAAAGTATTTAGATAATTCATTTTTTGTAATGCGGTGATATAGGCTATATTATATAGTCAATGCGGGTGTTGTCTGTTTGATATTTTTAGAGCTTTGATTCTTTATGAAATGCTTGTCAAGAAAATGGAGCACTATTTTCCAAATGTTTGTTTGTACACTCCAGAAACGTGGATTGAATCTCATATTTCCCTCTGATTGGTCGATACATATTTAGGGACCGTTCAGTTTTTACGGCCTGGGGGCGGCAAAATCTTGTCGCCGGTGTTCAAAAAAATATAGACCCCCCCCCTGCATTTTTCGTGAAAAAAAGGATGACCCCCCCCTTTGTCAGACGAAAAACAATGATGACCCCCCCCCCCCCTTGAAAAATAACCAAAACCCATATGTCAAATTTACCCGCACGGTTTGGATTTGAACTCCGGTACGCGGCGCACTTTATTCGTGTAGCAGAGATGCCAGTGTACAAACTTCTCAGCCACATCCATGCAAACGTCTGTTAATTAGGACGACTGTAAGGCAGTTTTTAACTTCATTTCCATAGACAACTTATGTCCATGGACATTGTATAAAGTAAACTTTATTGGAGTGGTTCGCCAAAGGCAGCCCTCCGGTCACGTTAAGAGGGTCATGGGCCATTACGTAAAGTCAACTTTATTCTAGTGGGCAACCAAAGGTGGCCTGCTGGTAAAAAGAGGGTCGATCATGGCCATTGCACGAAGTAAACTTTACTGAACAGGGCCGCTGAAGGCGTCCGGCCGTTAAGATGGTCATGGGGTATTACAATAAAGTCAATTTATTGTAGTGGGCCGCCGCAGGCGGCCCGCCGGTAAAGAGGGTCGATCATGGCCATTGCATGAAGTAAACCTAATTGGAGTGGGCCGCCAAAGGCGTCTGCCCGTTAAGAGGGTCATGGGTATTACATAAAGTATATTTATTGTAGTGGGCCACCGAAGGCGGCCCGCCGGTAAAGAGGGTCGATCATGGCCATGGCATAAAGTGAACTTTATTGTAGGTATTATGTTTTTGAAAATGTGGTGACCCCCCCCCTTTCCTACCAGTGAAAAAGTGATGACCCCCCTTCGCGGATTCCAAAATTATGATGACCCCCCTGGATTTTGCCGGCCCCCCCCGGCCGTAAAAACTGAACGGTCCCTTATTATACACTGGTCAATATATCACAGAAAACGCCGGGCAAATCTGGTCATTACAGACTTATCGCTTGAGACGATTGAGTTTGGCTTTTCCATTGCATCGGTAAATGGAGAGAGAGAGAGAGAGAGAGAGAGACAGACAGACAGACAGACAGACAGATGTTTATCTGTCTGTCCATTCTGCCTAGGGTGTCTCCCTGTGTGAAGAGTGTCCTGTGGATTGACAAATTTATGACACCATACCTGTAACAGTTTTCACACGTTCAGACAGAAGCTTGGTAAGTATACCGGGCCCGCATGCAACATCTAATACATTGTCGTTTGTGTTGAGATTCAGTGCCTGGGAGATACTCTCGATCTTTGCAAGTGCAAGTTCGTGACGAAATGGATTATATGTCCTAACGTTTGTATCATTCATGCTGCTGTCCCCAGCGTATTACCTGACACGATAATGCAAATTTTTTTTCATTATTATAGTAACATTATCTCATCAATATAGATATCGATGTGTTATCACTCACAGTAATTCAACGTCATATTAATATTATTTCATCGACAGATGACCACTCATCATGACAACTAATTGAAGTGGAATTACATTTTACTGATAGACAATCCCGAATTTCTCCAGCACCCTCCATCCCCAATAACATTTGAGACTCGGGTAAAATACCTTGCAGTACAGCCAACACCGCGCAAAATAGTCCATAGGTGCTCAACACATTGAAATAACGTTTATGTATACCTACTGACCTTACGGCTTAAAATTCTATGTGTACGTTTTGCATATCCTGGGGCGCACTGCCTCATGGAACCGGTAAGGGGAGAACCATTTGAATTCGGGGGCTGGAGATGTGGGTATGGCAGCAATATTTTTCCCGCCTCTGTGGTGAAATGTTCAAACCTTGTTGTGTTAAATGATACAATCTGGTACAATCTGAGAGGCGTTTCAGTTTATTTGTCCTAGCTAAACTATTTGAAAATGACATAGGACACCCCTGGGGGAGAGCGCGAGAGTGGGCATCCCCCTCATGCATTCAAAACTTTAAGAAACTGATGTGTACAGGGGCGCATTCTAAGATTTTGCAATTTGTTTTATACTAAATCAGACTGAAAATGACACTGCACACTGATATTTTATTATATTTTGTGCATGATCAGTGTTTGAGTAACAATAGTCAACAATCCAACGTTGAAGACATTGCCCTTCTTCATGTTTTTTGAAAATGTTTGCGCCGCCAAAAGCGGCGCATCTCCAGAAAATGAGAGAATGAGAGAGTCAGATTTTTAAAATCTTGTGACAGTTTTTTTCCTTTTGTCTGCTATGATCATTTGTTTTCTAAACTGGATCATTTATTTTCCTTCTTCTTCACCCGTCGACATTTTTTTCCAAAAACCCTCAAGCCCCAAGCCCCCGGAAATCAAATGGTTCTCCTTAGAAGAACTGTATCGTCATACCTGTAGTTCATTATACTGACGGTACGTGAAACGATCAAGGATCCAATCTCAGCCCCTACAGATTTCGGACTCACTTTTATCTTATGCACAACGACTGTTAGAATATGCGGCTATTTTGTGAAGAGGTGGATTTTACAACACAAGATGACCGGTGACGAGACGTGAGACCTACCTTTTTCCGTACTATTGCCACTGCGGGCAAACAAGCTCAAGTTGATCCAGTGCCTGACAGAATCGGGTACAAGTTCATGTGTGCATAAACGCGACACGTAATAATTATACAGCTTCTGCGGTGATGTGCTTAGGTATTACAGTGACCCGAAAAAAATCTGGGTCACAGGGATGACTGATTTTGACTTTAACCCACACAGTCGCTTGTGGTTCGATACACGACGATGGCCGCTGTGGTATGCATTAGAAAAGTAGGGATTTGGAAAACGGAATGGCCGCTCAACGCACGTATCGCCGCCCACGGTTACGTGTGGTTCGATACTTAGCGGCCGCCGCGTGGTATGCATAGAAAAAAATAGGCACAGGGCGGCCGCTATGTATCGAACCACACGTAACTGTGGCATCACCGCGTTTTGAGACGGATTTCCCTCACAAAAAGCATTTTCATACTTCAAGTGAACAGAAACAGTGTCAATAGATTTTGACTTTTCTCTGCTTGAAGTAAAACAAAATACAATTGTTACTTACACCATAATGCAAGGCATTCCTTTTGTAGGGATTAACTGAAAGAAGACATCCGGTTGAAGACGACCCTGATCAAGATTCTGACTGAAATGCATATTTGCAGAATAGCATAAAGAACCTGTTAGAAAAAATTGCTTCAAGCCAGACAAACGCTTGGCATGTTTACGCTAAGAATGTGCCGACTTTTATCAAACACCATTTTCGTACTTCCACTGTTTCAGTGAACTCAATACAATAATAATTGTAATCTTAATCGTAGTAATAATCGTGTCTTTGAGCGGATTCGAAACATATATCATATTTTTTCCTTCATTCCATTCCGATGGTATTCATGTCTTTTTACAACGTGTAAACTTTTGATCATTATCACTTATAGAATATTTAAATTGTTGAGATAAATATTGGGCCGAAAATGTAAACCACTCCAGAGTCTTATGGAAAATTATTTAGTTTGTGCTTTGCCGAAGATACATCTA
Organism: Ptychodera flava; assembly: GCF_041260155.1. Lineage (NCBI taxonomy): Eukaryota > Metazoa > Hemichordata > Enteropneusta > Ptychoderidae > Ptychodera > Ptychodera flava. The sequence continues at coordinate 32,046,127 of NC_091939.1, read as the reverse complement.
ATCCTAAATTAGGCAGCTGAGAGCCCCCTGAGGTTATCAAATGGGTTAAAAAACTGAAGCGCAAAAATCAACCGGTCTCTTTCCGAGAAAACAGAGAAAAAATTAGAAGCTATGAAAATTACGGAATTAAGGGGCTATACATCGTCGACGATGCATTGCGTTGGAGACAGACTTTGAAATAGTGCATGATCCGGACTAGGAGAAGACCCCACAGGCTCCAGGGAATATTGTCCAGCGATATGACCTGCGAAAAAGATGTTTAAGTAATCCTTGTGGTATATTTTAAATCTTTGGATTCGTCAAAGAGGCAATATTTTGTTCAGCAGTTTTGAGACTTCGAAATGCCAGGTCTCTGGAATTATCTATTTACTTGCGCAATCCTTCGACACACGAGTAAGCCTACACGATGAAAGATTAATACTTTTATTCAAACACTCATCACAGTGCACATTTGATTTTGGCGTCAATAATAAATTAGCGTAAACATGTTACAACTCAACAATTAACAGTTTAAGATCTCCAACAAAAGATATTTATCGTAGTTTTAAAATGCTTTTCGAATCGGCCACTCTAACGCTTTTTTGAGCGAAACAGAAGGATTGCAAAAAATTGACACTGACTATTGGAGATATAATATTAATTTTTATTTATTTATTTGTATTTCTTTATTTCTTTATTTCTTTATTTCTTTATTTATTTATTTATTTATTTAATCTATTTATTTATTTATACTGAAACCCAACAGGCCAAGACCAATAACTGGATTCAGTCAAATGTACATAATAAATTGAGGACAAGACAGAACAAAAAAACACACATCAAATAAAAAAAAAAAACCCAGACCGACAAACATCAAATACATTCAACACTTAAAGGCTTATCAGCAAGAAATAAAAGAACTGTATACACTTTGCATAAAACATAAAAACTAGAAAACAGATCAACATCAAAACGATTTATATTATTTAAAAGATTCATTGCCCGAGATTTACTTCCTGAGATTTACTCGATGATTGGGTATTCTGAATAAGTCAGAAGACCTGAGACGCCTCGGAGGGACGTAAAAATGAAGCTTATAGGTAATATCTGGACAATCAGCCAAAACATTGGCACACTTGTGAACCAAGCAAAGATCTAAAATTTGACGACGTATGTAGAGTGGTCAAATAATTTGCAAAAATAATATGCTAGGGAAAATATATATATAAATTAACTTTAGGTGACCCGTGCATTAATTGATGATCGGGCCCAGTATTGAATATTGAAGTGAAAAATACTTCCTTTTTTGTTAGACACATTTAGCGTTTTGTTTGACCGTGTAAGAAACATGTATTTGCATTCAGTAGTAACCTTCAATAAGAAGGAAATGTGCACTTTTAGTTTGGAGGGGGCCAGCTTTTTTTTCACAAAGCAGTACAGCAAAGCTGGTGGTTTCGTGTTCCTTTACTGCTGTGCGTGCAAATAAACTGCAATGCTTGACGTTATTTGACTTTTTGGTGCTTGCCATGATACCGTTTTCTGACAGTCTAAATCTTGTCTTGTAAATTTAGATATTGGCGAATGCCAGTTTTTTTCACATGCTAGCAATATGAAATCATTGACCAACGCCAGATATTTCTGAGACTACTTTCAGACACTTGCAACCAACACTGCATATATTACTCTCAGATATTCTAGATTCTCAGATGATAATTATGGAAACACTGCAGTGTACGAGATAACAAAGAAATAATAGCCATGCAACAATACGATGTGGTTGTGTTGATGGATCGTTTTTGATTTAGATTTACTTAACAAGGTTTGCAATTGACCGTCCTTGTAGAAGTCTATTACGAGACAAAGAGGAAAACATTAATTTTTGATGTGAATTTAGTGTACATTGGACACCATCTTAAAAACTGACAATTGATAGTTCTTTTCAATGAGACGTACATGTTGTTGCAGTTAATCTTAATGTTGAAAACTATATAATTCACTTTGGACAACTTAGCTATTGATATAAAGTAGTCAAACACCACAACAATTTGAAGCATTTAGATTTTAAATATTGCTGAATGACTTCAAAATTCATTCACATTTTGCAGGCAAGTACATATGATTAATCCGCCAATGATAAGTGTGCAACATGGCCAAGATGTTTGCCAAACACAGTGCAGGTGCCGCCACCTGGTAGATTTCATCAGTTTCGCAAAATCATCACAAAACATGTTTTGAAGGCTGATATACGGATTTTACTTTTTTTTTTACCTTGACCTACAATTTGGAGGGGAAATTAGAGCTGTTCGTAACTGCCCTCCCACTAGCAGACACGGGAAAAATGCCCTCCCACTGAATTTTGACGCCCACTGCCCTCAAGTATCTATGGTCTGCCCGCTCCCCACTCCCCATAACAATTCAAACTCCCCACTGCCCTCTTACCTCTACTGACATTCCCCATTGCCCACTTAATGTCCTCTAGGCAATCAAAGACAGCGCAAAACCTTGAAAGCAGCTAGTACTATACCTTAGAACATTGCCCCCTCTACGTTAGGAGCTTATATCTCCCCACAAGTTCTATCAAGCACGACTTTCCCCTCCCTCTCCATATTTTCCGTTAACCACTGTCAACAATTTTTTCCCGCCCACTGGGAAATGAATTTCTTCCCCGCCCACAGTAAATACTGACTTTTCTCCCCGACCGCTGATCAGTTTCGAAATTTACACGCCCGCTGAAAAATTGCGCACGAACACCTTTTTGCACAAACAGCGTAGTTGGCGGCACCTGCATCATATTCAATAAAAGTTGACCGAAGTTCAGGATTTGTACAATGAGGTTTCGACGGCTGCAAGAAAGGTTCTTTACTAAAAATAAATATTATTTTCATAAATATTGTTCGTATTTTAATATAGATACACCACGGGAACGGATATGAAACTGTGATATCAGATGCGTACGAACTGAGATCTTATTGAAAAGGGATTGAATTTTCTTTTTTACGTCAGTGGTCAGTATTTCAAGCAACGAGAGGTTTGCATTTGAAACGAAAAACTACCCCCACGTAAACCATTCGTGAATCTCCCTTAAAAGTGACCTGCTAACACTTTCTCTCCAAAACCCCTTTCACTGGTCAAATCGATGTCAATTTTGACCGTTACAGCGAAAGTGGGTTAGTTACAGCTTTTCTTCTTCCTCCGCCGGATTTAAAGCCTTAAGAGAGGCAGAAACGCTACTGATGCCTTTTGTTCTGTTTAATGTACAACCCTGGTGATTTTCGAACGGACTATCGTAAGATCCAAAGGAGAAAATGCTGAAAATCGATGATAATTTTTAAATATTTGAGGTGTAATTCTTGACATTGGGGGCGCCCTTTTAGCCGCGCCGAGATGAGGCACTGACTGCTAAATCAATACGGGAGGGTACAGAAAGTCAACTGAAAACTGCGTGAAGGATTCTTGAGATGTGAATTTCATTCTAATGTTATAATTAGTCTATTGGCAGGCTCTATTTCTGATACATTCACGGACATGAAACGCCGGCAAGGTTGATAAACAGGGACAAGTCCGGCAAATTTCATGAAACTATTGTGAGTTGTACATGCCAGTTCAAAGTATCAAATGTCGGCACTTTCGCTATCTAATCATGCTGTCAAAGTCACTATATACACAAACATATTCGCGATTGATAAATTATAAAGATCAGAGCGTCATTACTTCTTCTACTTTACTTCAAATCGGTTAACACGTCTCTAAAATCATTGGCAGAAATAAAGCATAACTTGACAAAATATGTCGAAAGATGTTTTACAACTGACAGGTACCACTCGACTTTTCCCCTTTTAAAACACAGCAAACTCAGCCTCTGTGCATTACAAATGCTCCAAACTGCCCTCTCCTCGCCACATGGGGTTATCTCCTCACCACATGGGGTTATCTCCTATAGCCCTCGGCAGACTGGTAAAGAGAGAGCAAATCTACTCCATGGCCGTCGGTCGGACTTCTTGCAAATTGTCTCTCGGGAATATGGTGAAAATTTGGCCATATGATTTTTTTCCTTACTATCTGCTGTGAGAAAGAAACTTGTCAAAATGGTTGACTGCAAAGAAATCAATTTCCAACATTTTTCCCGAAAAAGAGCGATTGTTTTGCAAGCCATGCTGAAAATATAATCCATTATTTTCATCCAGTGCTCAGCATTAGAAGTTTGTATAATTAAGAGACCCGCGGATGAATGCTATGTTGCCACGACGTTCTGAACATAAAATGTTCCTGTAAAGTTCCCGTTTATTTATAACAACATACGTCTTACGTTAGTCAGGCTAGGTTATTTAAGGTGAGCGATGATAGACTATGAATAATCAGAGGAAATATAGAAATCATTTTGTACAGTACAAATCAGTATTAATTAACAATCGGTAGTTAAGTAGGTTAGTGAAGTACATCAAAGAGAAATGGGCTTTTGGTATGGCAGGTTATCATGTATATCTCCAACTTGTTTGTGAAAGGGTGTTGAACTTTGACCTGGCTGTATCGAGAGCTGGTATACCACCTGTTATAGGGAACTTGCATATGCATTCTTTTGGCTGCTGTTGTCATTTCAATGAAGAAATGGCTCGCTGTGACGCGAAATGTATTCATGACTCACGTTTACATCACATTCAATAAAAGTTGACCGAAGTTCATAATTTGTACAATGAGGTTTCGACGGCTGCAAGAAAGGTTCTTTACTAAAAATAAATATTATTTTCATAAATATTATTCGTATTTACATATAGATACACCATAGCAAGGGATTTGAAACTGTGATATCATATATGTAGGAAACATCTTATTGAAGAAGCATTTCATTTTTTGCGTCAGTGGTCAGTATTTCAAGCAACGGGAGGTTTGCATTTGAGACGAAAAAAGTACCCCCACGTAAACCGTTCGTGGATCTCCCTTAAAAGTGACCTGCTAACACTTTCTCTCCAAAACCCCTTTCACTGGTCAAATCGATGTCAATTTTGACCGTTATAGCGAAAGTGGGTTGGTTACATCTTTTCTTCTTCCTTCGCCTTAAGAGAGGCAGAAACGCTACTGATGCCTTTTGTTCTGTTTAATGTACATCACTGGTGACTTTTATACGGGTTCTGGTAAGATCCAAAGGAGAAAATGCTGAAAATCGATGATAATTTTTAAATATTTGAGGTGTAATTCTTGACATTGGGGGCGCCCTTTTAGCCGCGCCGAGATGAGGCACTGACTGCTAAATCAATACGGGAGGGTACAGAAAGTAAACTGAAAACTGCGTATTAAATGAAGGATTCTTGAGATGTGAATTTCATTCTAATGTTATAATTAGTCTATTGGCAGGCTCTATTTCTGATACATTCACGGACATAAAACGCCGCTGATACATTCACGGACATAAAACGCCGGCAAGGTTGATAAACAGGGACAAGTCCGGCAAATTTCATGAAACTATTGTGAGCTGTACATGCCAGTTCAAAGTATCAAATGTCGGCACTTTCGCTACCTAATCATGCTGCCAAAGTCACTATACATAGCACGCTACACAAATATATTCGAGATTGATAAATTATAAAGATCAGAGTGTCATTTCTACTTTTACAATACTTCAAATCGGTTAACACGTCTCTAAAATCATTGGCAGAAATAAAGCATAACTTGACAAAATATGTCGAAAGATGTTTTACAACTGACAGGTACCACTCGACTTTTCCCCTTTTAAAACACAGCAAACTCAGCCTCTGTGCATTACAAATGCTCCAAACTGCCCTCTCCTCACCACATGGGGTTATCTCCTATAGCCCTCGGCAGACTGGTAAAGAGAGAGCAAATCTACTCCATGGCCGTCGGTCGGACTTCTTGCAATATTATGAAAATTTGGCCATATAATTTTTTTCCCTACTGTCTGCCGTGAGAAAGAAACTTGTCAAACTGGTTGACTACAAAGAAATCAATTTCCACACTCTTTTCCGGAAAGAGCGATTTTTTTGCAAGCCATGCTGAAAATATAATCCATTATTTTCATCCAGTGCTCAGCATTAGAAGTTTGTATAATTAAGAGACCCGCGGATGAACATGCATGCTATGTTGCCACGACGTTCTGAACATAAAATGTTCCTGTAAAGTTCCCGTTTATTTATAACAACATACGTCTTACGTTAGTCAGGCTAGGTTATTTAAGGTGAGCGATGATAGACTATGAATAATCAGAGGAAATATATATATATCATTTTGTACAGTACAAATCGGTAGTTGAGTAGGCTAGTGAAGTACATAAAAGAGAAAATGGGCTTTTGGTAAGGCAGGTTATCATGTATATCTCCAACTTGTTTGTGAAAGGGTGTCGAACTTTGACCTGGCTGTATTGAGAGCTGGTATAACACCTGTTTAGGGGACTTGCATATGCATTTTTTTGGCTGCTGTTGTCATTTCAATGAAGAAATGGCTCGCTGTGACGCGAAATGTATTCATGGCTCACGTTTACATCATCAGGTGCCGCCAACTGGTAGATTTCATCAGTTTCGCAAAATCATCACAAGACATGTTTTGAAGGCTGATATACTGATTTTATTTTTTATTTTTTTGACCTTGACCTAAAATTTGGAGGGGAAATTAGAGCTGTTCGTAACTGCCCTCCCACTAGCAGACACGGGAAAAATGCCCTCCCACTGAATTTTGACGCCCACTGCCCTCCAGTATCTATGGTCTGCCCGCTCCCCACAACAATTCAAGCTCCCCACTGCCCTCTCCCCACTACTGACATTCCCCATTGCCCACTTAATGTCCTCTAGGCAATCAAAGACAGCGCAAAACCTTGAAAGCAGCTAGTACTATACCTTAGAACAGTGCGCCCCTCTGAGTTGGGCGCTTATATCTCCCCACGACTTTCCCTCCCTCTCCGTATTTTCCGTTACCCACTGTCAAAAATTTTCTCCCCTCCCACTGAAAAAATGAAATTTCTTCCCCGCCCACAGTAAATACTGACTTTTTCTCCCCGCCCGCTGATTAGTTTTGAAATTTGCCCGCCCGCTGAAGAATTGCGCACGAACACCTTTTTGCACGAACAGCTTAGTTGGCGGCACCTGCATCATATTCAATAAAAGTTTACCGAAGTTCATGATTTGTAAAATGAGGTTTAGACGGCTGCAAGAAAGATTCTTTACTAAAAATAAATATTATTTCATAACTATTGTTCGTATTTTAATATAGATACACCATAGCAAGGGATGTGAAACTGTGATATCAGATGCGTACGAAAGATCTTATTGAAAAGGGATTTCATTTTCTTTTTTACGTCAGTGCTCAGGATTTCAAGCAACGAGAGGTTTGCATTAGAGGCGAAAAGCTACCCCCACGTAAACCATTCGTGAATCTCCCTTAAAAGTGACCTGCTAACACTTTCTCTCCAAAACCCCTTTCACTGGTCAAATCGATGTCAATTTTGACCGTTACAGCAAAAGTGGGTTAGTTACAGCTTTTCTTCTTCCTCCGCCGGATTTAAAGCCTTAAGAGAGGCAGAAACGCTACTGATGCCTTTTGTTCTGTTTAATGTACAACCCTGGTGACTTTTGAACGGACTCTGGTAAGATCCAAAGGAGAAAATGCTGAAAATCGGTGATAATTTTCAAATATTTGAGGTGTAATTCTTGACATTGAGGGCGCCCTTTTAGCCGCGCCGAGATAAGGCACTGACTGCTAAATCAATACGGGAGGGTACAGAAAGTAAACTGAAAACTGCGTATTAAATGAAGGATTCTTGATGTGAATTTCATTCTAATGTTATAATTAGTCTACAGGCAGGCTCTATTCTGATACACTAACGGACATAAAACGCCGGCGCGGCAAGGTTGATAAACAGGGACAAGTCCGGCAAATTTCATAAAACTATTGTGAGTTGTACATGCCAGTTCAAAGTATCAAATGTCGGCACTTTCGCTATCTAATCATGCTGTCATAGTCACTATACATAGCACGCTACACAAACATATTCGCTATTGATAAATTATAAAGATCAGAGCGTCATTACTTCTTCTACTTTACTTCAAATCGGTTAACACGTCTCTAAAATCATTGGCAGAAATAAAGCATAACTTGAGAAAATATGTCGAAAGATGTTTTACAACTGACTGGCAGTGCCCCTTTTGGAATCGCTATATACAGACCTATGCAAACTGCATTTTTTTTCGACTGTCTTTGATTTGAAAATCAATTGAAATAACGTATATCAAATCACAGATGCGTACTGTAGGGATGGCAGTGTGGAGACGCGAATCAAAGCGCCTCCATTCGGTAGGAAATGAACCAGCTGATGCTCCAGGTCCTGCACTTGCAGCAGCTCCCTAGCACTGAGCATGCCTTTGTACGAAAGCCGCTGAGGGCCATCGTACTTCCTACTTCATATTTCAACGCGACTTCTCACTTCAAAATTTCATTTCTAAATTTAGAAACTCCTACACATTTCTCACTTCAAAATTTCGTGCGACTTCTCACTTCAAAATTTCATTTCTAAATTTAGAAACTCTTACACATTTCTCACTTCAAAATTCGTGTAATGGGGACTTCTCACTTCAAAGTTTTGCTTCTAAAATTAGACACTTCGACAAACTTCTCACTTCATAATGTTGACGACCCACAATTCCTGTAACAAGATGGTGGCAGTCAGGACACATGGTCGAGACGGCTGAGATCGTGTATGTTTCGCGATTTAGCAGGTAAGATTTCCATTGATTTTATCATAAGTCAGTTGATGTGTGCAATAATGCAGCTGCCGCGAACCTAATACCGAGGTACGATTGAAAACGTTTGAACACACGACCGATGAAATAAGATGATCAACGAACTGATCAGGACGGTGATTCCTCCATAATTAATACATTCCCCACTATTTATGAGCGAATGTGTGTGATAGGCAATATTGTCACTCACAGAAATCTCTCATACATCAATTGCGTAAATACTTCTTCGATTTCTGCAGATTTCCTCAATTTACATTTACTCGAACGAGCTCTTATATTGTTAGAAATTGTAGTGCTGTAACTTAGGCCTTCTGTTTGAAGACTATTTACAACCGAGATATTTTACCTGTAAAAGGTAACATAAAAGCATAAAAAAACATCACAAATGAGTTTTAGTTTAGGTATTTTGTAATAAATGACACTGAAACGTTCATACATCTAACAACAAAATTAAGTTTCTGAATTTATAGGCTCTGGTACGTATTTCTCACTTCAACTTTGTAGATTTAGACTTTGGCATGTATTTCTCGCCTAAACTACAGTATTATTTTTTTCTCACTTCAAAGTTTCGCGAGGACTTCTCACTCCAAAAAATGTCCAACTTCTCACTTCAAAAAATGTCCGACTTCTCACTTCAAAATTTCGCGAGGACTTCTCACTTCAAAAAAATTCCGACTTCTCACTTCAAAATTTCGCTACGACTTCTCACTTCAAAAAAATCCCGACTTCTCACTTCAAAATTTCGCGAGGACTTCTCACTTCAAAATTTCACTACGACTTCTCACTTCAAAAAAATTCCGACTTCTCACTTCAAAATTTCACTACGACTTCTCACTTCAAAAAAATTCCGACTTCTCACTTCAAAATTTCGCGAGGACTTCTCACTTCAAAATTTCACTACGACTTCTCACTTCAAAAATTTTCCGACTTCTCACTTCAAAATTTCGCTACGACTTCTCACTTCAAAATTTCGCTACGACTTCTCACTTCAAAATTTCGCTACGACTTCTCACTTCAAAATTTCGCTACGACTTCTCACTTCAAAATTTCACTACGACTTCTCACTTCAAAAATTTTCCGACTTCTCACTTCAACATTGTGTTTCTAAATTTAGACCTATCTACGCATTTCCCACTTCAAAATTTAGCCATCCCATAATTTCTTTCACCACATGACACAGAGACTAGATGGTCGCCAACGCTGGACATTATAATCACTGTAACACGGTAGGACTGTCTCATGATTTATAGTTAAGATTCACTTGATCACAATGGCCAAAATTCGTGTAAGCTTCGCGATTTATAAGTTAATTTCATCGTAAGTCAGCTGCTGTGTGCAACAATGCAGCTGGTGCGAGCTTTACCGAGGCAACGTTTAACATGTTTGGACAACTTACTGATCAAAGATGATCAACTTACTGATCAAAGGACAGTAATTCCCTCACAATTAATAAATTACTCTCCCATTTATGAGCGAATGTGTGGATTGATAGTATGAACACTCATTGAAAGCTGTAACACATCAATTTGTGTAAATACTTCTACGATTTCTGCTGTATGAACTAGCACTGTCCTTAACGGAAGTCGACCATCATTTACACGATACTTCGAGCTGTAGGCCCTAAATAATCCTTATATATCAGGCTGTAACTTAATCCTTATATAATTAGAAATATCGGGGTAATACTGTAACCTAGTCCTTCTGTCTGAAAAACACTTAAAAGCGAGATATTTTAGTCTTCAAAAGCAATACAAAAACATCATGAATGTGTTTTGGTTTTGTTACTTTCTATACAGTAAAACTCCAAGATCTTACAAATCACATTCCTAAATGCAGACTTTATCACGTACTTCTCACTTCAAAATTTCGCGAGGACTTCTCACTTCAAAATTTCACTACGACTTCTCACTTCAAAATTTCGCGAGGACTTCTCACTTCAAAATTTCGCGAGGACTTCTCACTTCAAAATTTCACTACGACTTCTCACTTCAAAATTTCGCGAGGACTTCTCACTTCAAAATTTCACTACGACTTCTCACTTCAAAATTTCGCGAGGACTTCTCACTTCAAAATTTCACTACGACTTCTCACTTCAAAATTTCGCGAGGACTTCTCACTTCAAAATTTCACTACGACTTCTCACTTCAAAATTTCGCTACGACTTCTCACTTCAAAATTTCGCTACGACTTCTCACTTCAAAAAAATTCCGACTTCTCACTTCAAAAAAATTCCGACTTCTCACTTCAAAATTTCACTACGACTTCTCACTTCAAAAATTTTCCGACTTCTCACTTCAAAATTGTGTTTCTAAATTTAGACCTATATACGCATTTCCCACTTCAAAATTTAGCCATCCCATAATATCACCACATGACACAGAGACAAGATGGTCGCCAACGCTGGACAGTCCTACCGTGTTACGGTGATTATAATAATCACCGTAACACGGTAGGACTGTCTCACGATTTATAGTTAAGATTCACTTGATCACGGTGGCCAAAATTCGTGTAAGCTTCGCGATTTATAAGTTAATTTCGTCGTAAGTCAGCTGATGTTTGCAACAATGCAGCTGGTGCGAGCTTTACCGAGGCAACGTTTAACATGTTTGGACAACTTACTGATCAAAGATGATCAACTTACTGATCAAAGGACAATGATTCCCTCACAATTAATAAATTACTCTCCATTTATGAGCGAATGTGTGGATTGATAGTATGAACACTCATTGAAAGCTGTAACACATCAATTTGTGTAAATACTTCTACGATTTCTGCTGTATCAACAAGCACCGTTCTTAACGGAAGTCGACCGGCATTTACAAAGGATATATCTCGAGCTGTAGGCCCTAAATAATCCTTATATAATTAGAAATATCGGGGTAATACTGTAACCTAGTCCTTCTGTCTGAAAAACATTTAAAAGCGAGATATTTTAGTCTTCAAAAGCAATACAAAAACATCATGAATGTGTTTTGGTTTTGTTACTTTCTATACAGTAAAACTCCAAGATCTTACAAATCACATTCCTAAATGCAGACTTTATCACGTACTTCTCACTTCAAAATTTCGCGAGGACTTCTCACTTCAAAATTTCGCGAGGACTTCTCACTTCAAAATTTCACTACGACTTCTCACTTCAAAATTTCGCGAGGACTCTCACTTCAAAATTTCACTACGACTTCTCACTTCAAAATTTCGCTACGACTTCTCACTTCAAAATTTCGCTACGACTTCTCACTTCAAAAAAATTCCGACTTCTCACTTCAAAAAAATTCCGACTTCTCACTTCAAAATTTCACTACGACTTCTCACTTCAAAAATTTCCGACTTCTCACTTCAAAATTGTGTTTCTAAATTTAGACCTATATACGCATTTCCCACTTCAAAATTTAGCCATCCCATAATATCACCACATGACACAGAGACAAGATGGTCGCCAACGCTGGACATTATAATCACCGTAACACGGTAGGACTGTCTCACGATTTATAGTTAAGATTCACTTGATCACGGTGGCCAAAATTCGTGTAAGCTTCGCGATTTATAAGTTAATTTCGTCGTAAGTCAGCTGATGTGTGCAACAATGCAGCTGGTGCGAGCTTTACCGAGGCAACGTTTAACATGTTTGGACAACTTACTGATCAAAGATGATCAACTTACTGATCAAAGGACAATGATTCCCTCACAATTAATAAATTACTCCACCATTTATGAGCGAATGTGTGGATTGATAGTAAGAACACTCATTGAAAGCTGTAACACATCAATTTGTGTAAATACTTCTACGATTTCTGCTGTATCAACAAGCACCGTTCTTAACGGAAGTCGACCGGCATTTACAAAGGATATATCTCGAGCTGTAGGCCCTAAATAATCCTTATATAATTAGAAATATCGGGGTAATACTGTAACCTAGTCCTTCTGTCTGAAAAACATTTAAAAGCGAGATATTTTAGTCTTCAAAAGCAATACAAAAACATCATGAATGTGTTTTGGTTTTGTTACTTTCTATACAGTAAAACTCCAAGATCTTACAAATCACATTCCTAAATGCAGACTTTATCACGTACTTCTCACTTCAAAATTTCGCGAGGACTTCTCACTTCAAAATTTCGCGAGGACTTCTCACTTCAAAATTTCTCTACGACTTCTCACTTCAAAAAAATTCCGACTTCTCACTTCAAAATTTCGCGAGGACTTCTCACTTCAAAATTTCGCGAGGACTTCTCACTTCAAAATTTCACTACGACTTCTCACTTCAAAATTTCGCGAGGACTTCTCACTTCAAAAAAATTCCGACTTCTCACTTCAAAATTTCGCGACGACTTCTCTCTTCCAAAAATTTCCGACTTCTCACTTCAAAATTTCACTACGACTTCTCACTTCAAAAAAAATTCCGACTTCTCACTTCAAAAAAAAATCCGACTTCTCACTTCAAAATTTCGCGAGGACTTCTCACTTCAAAAAATTTCCGACTTCTCACTTCAAAATTTTTCACTTCTCACTTCAAAAAATTTCTGATTTGTCACCTCAAAATTTCGTTTCTACTTTTGACACTTTGGACGTACATCTCTCACTTTAAATTTCCGATTCTAAGCTTACACTTGATCGCATATTTCTCACGTCAAACTTTTCCGTTGATGAAATTTAGACCTAGTGTAAGTTTTTCTTTTCATTTGCTAAAAATTTGCTTGGCAGTATGAGTGTCAGCATGATGACTGGCTTGTACAAGATGTTTTTACTTGTCTTAACTAAAATATATTTCCTATTTTGCCAACAGTGTCGTGGGTATTGAAGTACGATGATGTCTGGTCATTTTAAGAAGGTTGGTTTTAAGTTGCGTATCTTTGGGGAATGCTTAATACGGACCTTGTGTTATGTATTTCTATACCTTAGATGTGGAAATTCCATCATGGGTTACCAACCAACTCGCCAAAACCCATCGAAACGTTCGGTTCAGTAAAGGAAGTTAAAAGACAAATCACAACAAAGACGTCATCCATGAAAGATATATTGATATTTTTTAACATTAATCTTTGAGTTTATGTAAACACGTTCCACGCGTCTATACCTGATTGTATGATCATTTGAAATTTTATTACTGTTAAAAATGTACAACCCTTTCCCCTTTATTTTAGGTGGATGGTAGAAAGATCGTCTTCCTCGTATGTTTTCTTTGCTCTGGATTGTCGTCAGTAAATTGCATTTTACCTGACTACACACCAGCAGTCAATGCTCAAGCCGATGAAAGCGCTTATAGAGAGAGTCTGATTCAGGTTTATTTCAGTGCATGCTATTCAAACGAAGAAATTCTTGCCGCATTGGCCATCTCTCACGGTAAGTATTCAATGTGCAAATGCACATAAAGGCTGTTGTCTTAGATACCTTGGGGCTCTTAGTGATGTTGTTTCATTCCAATCAATGACTGAACACATTTTCAATGTTGCGGTATCTGAATGAAGTAATATACATATTTGCAATGCGCTTAAGCTAATTAGAGCACTTGTTGGTGTCTGTAGCATTAAGTCGTAATACTGATACTCCTCCATCACTTTTTAAATTGTTTATAATCAATAAAATATATATGTTTTGACATTTACGAGCCTGAATCATTTGTAACTTTGCAGGTGTTATTCTCAGTCTACGACATCTGAAGCGACTTCTGCAGAAATATGGCCTGAAACGCAGACAATGTCTAGGAACAGCATCAAACTTGCAACAAGTGGTTGCTACCATACAAAGTGAAATACAAGGTAGTGGGAAGTGCCTTGGATACAGAGCCATGTGGAAGAGGTTAAAAATTAAATACGGTCTGCGGGTGAATCGGGATACTGTTCTACACCTGCTAAATATCCTTGATCCTGACGGTATCCAGAGGCGTAAAAAGCATCGCCTTTTAAGAAGAAAATATGTTTCACCAGGACCAAATTTTATCTGGCATGTGGATGGCTATGACAAGTTGAAACCATTTGGTTTTGCAATTCACGGGGCAGTCGATGGTTTCAGTAGGCGTATTTTGTGGTTGGAGGTTGCTACCAGCAATAACAACCCACATATCATAGCAATTACTTTCTTGACTATGTAAAACAAATTGGTTTTGTTCCAAGAGTTTTAAGGTGCGACCGAGGTACAGAAAATTCTGCTCTTGAATATTTGCAACCATATTTCAGATGGAATGATTCTGATGATCTTGCTGGAATTAACAGTTTCATGTACGGCAAAAGTACGTCGAACCAGAGGATCGAGGCATGGTGGAGCAATATGCGCAAGCAGGGTGCTGATTGGTGGATTAACTATTTCAAAGATTTAAGAGACAGTGGACTGTTCCATGATCATGATCCTATACATGTAGAGTGTCTACGATTCTGTTATATGGGTGTTTTACAACAAGAGCTTCATGA
Organism: Ptychodera flava; assembly: GCF_041260155.1. NCBI lineage: Eukaryota > Metazoa > Hemichordata > Enteropneusta > Ptychoderidae > Ptychodera > Ptychodera flava. The sequence continues at coordinate 32,031,006 of NC_091939.1, read as the reverse complement.
TATTGCTGTTGAATGGAATTTGCATTTTATTACAAGCAAGAGAAATGCAGAAAATGTGAGAGGCAAACCAGATGTATTGTATTTCTTACCTAGCATATATAATACTCGTGACTATGGAACCAGAGCAGATAAAAGTGAGATAGATATATTGTCTGATTTGTATTCAGAAATACCTCCATTGTATGGCTGTAGTGACGAGTTTGTTCAATTACTCAATGAAATTAAACCGCAGCAACAGGTGCCAACAACAGTAAATGAAGCAAATGAACTTTATTTGGAACTCCTACATGCTATCGAACAGTACAGTTAACGACCTTGCTGCATGTCAAACTATGTTGACCAAATGAGTGAAATAAACTAAACGTTTGACGAGCATGAGCATTTAGTGTTTTTCTTTGTGACCTGTGTACACCATAAAAGAAACGTAGACCTGTGAGTCAATCTGCAGCAGTTAAGGTAGAATGTGCCTGAGTGACAGATATTCGGACTCTCAAACTTTTACAATTCTTTTCTGATATACCACTTGTTGGGGTTCATTTTAAAGCTCTTGGTGTAAGAAAACTTCACTGGCTTAGTTTTTCTAAATTCGAAAATTTTAATTTTTCTCCATAGAGTCAACATAGGGATGGCCGCCATTTTCCATTTTAAATATCGGTAAATCTTAAGTTATTCCTCCAGTACCAAAATTTGCTCTGTGACCCTGATTTTTATTCCCGACTTTGAAAGAGAAATGTTGAAAGATTTCTAAAAGAAAGTTTGAGCAAAAGTTTAAATCTTTCACTTTCAGGGCGCATACTACCTTAAAAAAGGAACGCTATTTGTAAAGTTTGCACTTCTTATACACACACAATGCTTCTCACCTTGTAGAGCTAAAACTGTTAATTATTGAGTGGCTACAGTTCTCATCCTATTAGAAGCAACAGCATTGAAGCTTTTGCAATGAATCCTGTAAGCTCATGTAGCCAGAGGGGACATGATGTAGCTTTTCCTGGCATCAAAGTCAATGACCATTTTAATCACGTTTTATTGCTAGGCAAAGCTATTGTAAGGGACGGACCATTAGATCTTGGGAGGGGGTGGTCAAAAACAGAAAAAAATTCAGAGCAGAAAGTTAGGAAAAAAATCTTCAAACTAGTTATATAAAATATAAAAAAATAAATGAGAACACAAATGCGTAAAAAAAATCTGCAAAAGTCTTTAAAATCTTGAATTTTTTTAGATTTTATCGACAGGAAGCAGCTTTCTGTATTTTTAGTAAATCCTCCAGGCACAGTTTTAATTTTCTTGTATACATTTAGAGTGATCATCTTATCTTTTCAGGAATTTTGTATTCTGATCACAAACTTATAAAATTATAGAGCCTGTTTTCTACTTGTTTCATGCGTACAAACCAAGCAGGTACACTAGGTAAAACATTGAAACTATGGTGTGGCTGTCAAGACAGAAAGTTATATTTGCCTTTAAAAACTATCTACTGTTGATTGACCAATCAGAGTGCTCAATTCTGGGTGTTTTATCTACTCGTAAAGCCTTGGTCACCAAATTCCAGAAACGAATGACAGCGCCGTAGTAAAGTACTGTCCAATCAAAAGTGAACATGTCATATTCTATAGACATCTGGTACGTTTTAATATTCAAAATTTGGTAACACAGCGGAATTCAGCTGCAACACAAAATCTGCTGTGGTACAAACATAAACTAATGTGCCCTAGGGCATTTATAGGATGTTCCATTACATTGGAAGGCTATTTCACAATAAAAGTTTTAATTCACATCCTAGATATGTTACATTGACAAAAGGGACGGTTGACGTAAACACATTGAAAACGAAAATATATCAGTTAGGGGCGATAGTTTTTAAGTCGGATAAAACCCTCGTACTCGGGCTCTTCTGGTATATAAAGTCCAACCCTACGATAAAATGTCTCGGCCTGCGGCCTCGACATTTTATCGTTGGTTGGACTTTATATACCAGAAGAGCCCTCGTACTCGGGCTTTATCCTATACTTTAAGGTATAACGCACCTCGGGGACAGAAATTCAGGCCTTCAAATTTATCAATTTTTTTCTGACCTACCACTTGTGGGGGCTCCTTTGAAGCTCTTGGCAAAAGAAAAGTTTTCACCGTCTTAGTTTTTCGAAAATCGAAAAATTTTTATTTTTTCTCATTGAGTTGACACAGGGATGGCGGCCATTTTGAATGTCAAATATCGAGAAATCGCAAGTTATTTGTCTCTCTAGTACCAAAGTTTGCAAGGTGACCCCTGATTTTTATTCTTGCTTTGGTAAGAGAATGGTGGAAAGTTGCACTGAGGCAAGTTTGAGCAAAAGTTCAAGTCTTTCACTTTTGAGGTGCATATTACCTTAAGATCAAGGTGAACAGATGCAGGCCACATCAGGTTCATTTTTTCACAGCATTTTATTGCAATGATGAATGCAAGAATGGGTGAACAAGTAGAAACATGTCAATAATGATAAAACAACATATCAAGTCATAACGTATTATTTTGCTTTTAAAAAGGCATTTTCAGTTCTTTTTCTCAAAAACCAGCCTTAACAAGTCATCGTTGATGACACAGTCCCCACTTGTTAATGGGTATTTTGATTACAAGTCCTCAGAGAGGATAAGGTTCTCTTCATTAATTAGGTCTGTGATAAAAATACTTTGATACAGATGGCGCTCAATGGCCAAGAATGAGTTCCATGGTGATGAAAACATAAACCAATGTAGGCCAAAAGGTCATTAAATGAGTCAACTAGGAATTAATTGACAGGATGTTGCAAAATATTTTTGCGTAGTATCCTAACACTAACAGATTATCACCGGTACCATATTTGATAAAGTTTGATGCAGTATTTACAACACTATGAGATCAACATCTGTATCAAGTTTCATCAAATTTGACACTGTATTTGCGGATATATCACTCTAATTAGGATAGTTCATTACATATGCAATTACAGATTAATTAAAATGACACTCATAAATGTCTTTTTCACTGTTAATGCAATGTGAGCTTAACATCTGTGCAAAGTTTCATGAAATTTGATGCAGTATTTCTTGACATATCAACCTAATTACGAAACTTCAATAATTGACATGATACTGCTACATGACGTGAAACAAATTGACCTACATATGTATGAAATAGGTCGATGTCCTTGTACCAACTTTGAATGATACTGGTGGAAATATGTCTGAGTTATGGCTCTGTACATGAGAAAATCATAAAAAAATGGCCGCACGGCAGCCATATTGGATCGTATCACAAAACAAATTGACGTGCATATCTATGACATTGGTCAATGTCCTTTTACCAACTTTGAATAAAATCGGTTAACACATGTCTGACTTATGGCTCTGTACATGTAAAAATCACAATAAAATGGCGGCCATATTGGATCGTATCACAAAACAAATCAACGTGCATATGTATGACATATGAAGTAATCCTTGTACCAAGTTTGAATGAAATCGCTCCAGGTATCTCTAAGATATCTGCGTGAACGGATGGACAGACAGACGGACGGACGCACACACGGACATGACCAAACCTATAAGTACCCCCGGACGGTGTCCGTGGGGACTAAAAACAAGAGCAACACATCTTTAACATTCAACAAATCCCAACACAAAAACACACAAAAGGGTTGAACTTTGAAGGTTTCTTTATAGCAAACTGCATAAATCTGCACGACTAATCATTTGCGTGTACACATTTATGTCATTTGAGATCAAATACAAGCAAATCAAAAGGTTTTGGCATACACTTTCAAGAAAATAACACTATATGTCTGATGAAGCCAGGTGAGATTACTTTTGGACATTTTCACAATGTTTGTTCTCTTTAATCAACTCCTTTACAAATGCAACACTACATATGCACTTATCAATATAGCTAATATGTGTTGGGTGGCCATTCAAGTGAATTCACATTCATTTCCACCTGGTTAAGTGTTAAAAGTTCAAGCTGCAGTCTGTTTGCACAATGATTGTCCTTCCTATCAAGAGTAAGGCAAAGCAATAGTCTAACAGTAGAGCAATAAATATGCAAAAAAGATGAAAGGCTACAGTAGTATTTGTGAAATCGAGCACAAAGGTAATCGAGGTCACGTGATATTTTGTCAAAAAAATTGTATCCCATAGATTTCCCAACATACCAAAAATCAGACCTCCAGCTCTATTGGCTTGCCCAAAATTAGATATGTGCATAATTAATGAGGTAAAGGTTGTGGCATCATAAGGTCTCCCATCATACAAAATATGAAGGGTGTAGCCCTTGTGGTTACTGAGTTATGGACATATGTGTATATTTGGGGTCACAGGTCACGTGATATTTTGTCAAAAAAATTGTATCCCATAGCTTTCCCAACATACCAAAAATCAGACCTCCAGCTCTATTGGCTTGCCCAAAATTAGATATGTGCATAATTAATGAGGTAAAGGTTGTGGCATCATAAGGTCTCCCATCATACAAGATATGAAGGGTGTAGCCCTTGTGGTTACTGAGTTATGGATATATGTGTATATTTGGGGTCACAGGTCACGTGATATTTTGTCAAAAAATTGTATCCCATAGTTATCCCTACATAACAAAAATCAGAACTATAGCTCAATTATGAAGCCCAGAATTAGGTATGTGCATAATTAACACAGGAAGTGGCTGGTCATGTGACATTTTGTTGAAAAACTTTGCTCCCATAGTTATCTCTATGTACCAAAAACACATTGAAGTTGACAGCCAGTTAGAATGAAATCCGATCAAGCTGCAAAACTTAATTAGCCAAGGTATTGTGTATCAGCGATTTTTACAACATTAACAGCTGGGCTTGATGTGGTCTTGTTTATATCTTTAATCAGCAACACCTCTCAGTTACACATCAAACCAGGGCCACTCCACTGTCCGCCAGACAGAGACACATAAACAAATCACCACTCTTTGCAATGTCATGTATCTTTCTTTTTATTCGTGATGAACAAATGAGCTTGAAAGTTCAGGAAGGTTTTAAAATTTTCACTTGTCCAGTCTCAGTGAATCTACATATTAAACAATTTTGGGAATTCCTGACAATTGGACACAATGATAAGTTTTCTGTTGTTAACAACAGTCTAATCATTGCAATCCTAGTTCTTACAAATGAATCGAATCGTGAAATACTGTGAGGAACATTCTCATCACAGTATACCTCAAAAACAGAACGAAAGAGAAAGTACTATAGCTGTTACAACTTTAAAAATACCTAAAGCTAAAATAGAAATAATAGTGAAAAATTTGTCTAAATGGTATAAATGAAATGAGCTACAAGTAATAGAACACATCATAATCATGTTTGCAAGTGTTTCAGTGAAAAGGATGCCTTGTAACAAACTGTCTTTTTTTACGTTTTATTAGAATCGCTATGTTGAAAAGGTTCTTGCAGTGCACCATTGAGTCCAATCAGGAACTCCACAAATACATTTACAAATGTATTTTGAACATGTAAGTTTATATGATGCTGGTCTAGCCAGTCAATTCCCAAAGCTACCTGAACTTTCACGCTCACTTGTTCATCACAAGTAAAAAATGCAAGATACATGACATTGCAAAGTGTGGTGATTTGTTTATGTTTCTCTGTTTGACATGCATGGAGTGGCCCTGGTGTGTTGTGTAACTGAGAGCATATAGCTGATTAAAGATGTAAACAAGACCAACTCAAGCCATGCTGTGTTAATGTCGTAAAAATCGCAGATACACATCTATTAAAACAACACCTTGGTTAATGAAGTTCTGCAGCTTGATCAAATTTCACTGTAATTGGCCCCCACCAGTTTATCACATGACACATGGACACATCGACGGAAGTTAATTGGCCAAATCTTGACAGAAGGAAGTAAAAGTTGACGCCAAATCTTGACAGAAGGAAGTAAAAGTTGACAGAAGAAAGTAAAAGTTGACGCCGCCATACTGGTTTTCAATTCTAACAGCTCCTCAGTATATAAAACCGAGGAGCTAAAAATGTAGAATAATGTATGCCGGATTTGTGTCTACCTTTAGCTTTTACACTGTGCGTGGGAAACACTTGATAAGTGAATATGCACTTGGTCTTTGCAAGGGTTCATAATCCAAACAAATGCTTACGTTGGAAGTCACTACAGCATTGCTGCAGGATGCTGACATCAGCTTCAAAGACTCTGGTTTCTCTCTTCGTTTCATTATAGCATACAGGGGTTGGAGAGGAGATACTAGTTCCTCTTCACCAGCACTATCACCATCATCATCAAGATTCCAGGCATCTTGCTCAGTAAAAAGCTCTATCAGTGTAACACCAAGTGACCAGACATCGGATGCTGGTGTGGCAGCTTGTTTTTCAAGCAGGCACTCAGGTGCCATGTAGGCAGGTGTTCCTGGAACACCAAGTTGAGTTCCACCTTGAAGAGTCTGATGCATCTCTTTCAGCTTACTGATACCCATATCACACACTTTTGTGACCAAAGTATCCTTTGTTACCAATACATTAGCAGGTTTAATGTCTCTGTGTATGATTCCATTACAATGCATATAAGAAACAGCCTGGCAAAGTTGACTGGCAACATACGGTTTGTTATGTATTTTGAAGTCTGCTCCTGTAAAGAGAACTTCTTCAAGATTTGCTCCATTTATATATTCAGAAATTATATACAGTTGGTTCTTTTCAGTTCCAACAGCCATGAGTTGAACTATGTTGGGATGCCTTATTCTGCTATGGACTTCAATTTCCCTCTTCACCCGGTTCTGGAAAAGTTTAACATTTCTCACATTTATTTGTTTAACAGCTACATATGTTCCTGCCCAGCTACCTCTGTAGACTACACCAAATGTCCCCCTACCAATCTCATCTTTTTTACTGTATTTTACATCACTCATCTGTACAGAAGGAATACCCGGACTGCTGCTACAACACTGCTTTCTCTCACAGTGACTGGAAATATTGGTTTCAACATTTGGGACATGATCTGCTGCTTCGGTTAACTGCCTTCCCTTCTGTGTGTCTCTTGGTGAGGTTGTTGGCTGGTTGTTCACTACTCCTGAGTTTTTAATCACACCCGATGTACATGTACTACTCTGGGTAGTGGCTTCACTTAAACCACTCTTGCACAACTCGTCATGACATGGCTCTTCACTCATTTGTTGGAGACATTCAGATAGATCAATATGTCTAACAGCCACAGACTCAGACTCTTCCACAAGTTCATCAAATGTTACAGAAACACTGTATATACCAGACTCAATAGCAGCACAACAGCATTGATCACAACCCTGCAGCAGGATATTGCCATCTTTTTTCCATGTGTAGACAGTGCCACTTTGTCCATGGCATGATGCCACTACACCAAGTATCAACTGATTACCATCATATCCATAGATTTCTCCTGGACCATGCAGAATGATTTTGGTATTTTTTCACCATTTGCAGATGGAAAAGTGAACTTTACTTCATCATTGTCGTAGGTATAATCTAAATATTGTTTGCCCTGCTTTGAAATGGCCTGAATTTTAAACCCATGCTGTATGGGGTCAATGTCACGAAGGTTGCATTCACTAACATCAGGGTCGAACATTGACGTATATTGATGACATTCAGATCTGCTCATTGTAGAAAACTTTGTCACCACCTCTGAATAACTTGATTCCTTCTCCATGAAATATGAAATGTCAATCTTACTATACTGAAACTCTGGCAGTTGACCTTCTGTGTGCACCGCTAGAGTTTTCACCGCTGAGTTTTCATCATCTTGACTGACAGAATCTTGTCTTACTTCAATTTCATCAAGTTCATGTAGCATTGGATTGGTCTGTGTGTTAGGTGTACTACATGAGGTAGGGAGTGAGATATTTGGTGTTGATGGTCCACCTTCTGGTATGGATGGCACATCAGACATCATAGCAGGTGTAGATGGTCCACCTTCTGGTATGGATGGCATATCAGACCTCATAGCAGGTGTAGATGGTCCACCTCCTGGTATGGATGGCATATCAGACCTCATAGCAGGTGTAGATGGTCCACCTTCTGGTATGGATGGCACATCAGACATCATAGCAGGTGTAGATGGTCCACCTTCTGGTATGGATGGCACATCTGACATCATAGCAGGTGTAGATGGTCCACCTTCTGGTATGGATGGCATATCAGACCTCATAGCAGGTGTAGATGGTCCACCTTCTGGTAGGATGGCATATCAGACCTCATAGCAGGTGTAGATGGTCCACCTCCTGGTATGGATGGCATATCAGACCTCATAGCAGGTGTAGATGGTCCACCTTCTGGTATGGATGGCATATCAGACCTCATAGCAGGTGTAGATGGTCCACCTTCTGGTATGGATGGCATATCGGACCCCATAGCAGGTGTACTAGCTGAGATATGGGGTGAAACATTTGGTGTAGATGGTCCAATATCTGATATGGATGGCATATCTGACAATGTACATGTAGAAGACGCTTCAGTGACTTTTTTGGTTTGCTCAACCCTTTCATCAGATTCAGTCATTGAGGTATCTTTCCTGTTGTCTAGCAGAGACAGATTAGGCTGTGTCAGTAAGTATAATTTAATCTTACTGGCATACAGTCCATGTGATTTCAAATATTCAGTAAAATCACACATTTCCCCATCAATGGTTTTGAAGTCATCAATTTCTTCCCGATTAAAGTTACCAACACTAGCAGTCACAGAGTCTGCCGACAGAAACTTTGCGATACCTTTGGCAAAGACCTTGAGACTTCTCTGTTTAATGCTGTCAACAGTTACCAGATCACTTGAAGGGAAGTCCAAAATTCTAGTCCCTCCACCATCTTGCAACCTTACTTGCTTGAAAGTTTGACCATTTTCAGAATGTAACCATCCAATGTTAACCTTGCAATGTTGTTTCTTTGCCACTGGGTGAGTGACCTGTTTGAAATAAAAAGGACATAATGTAAAAATCAGTCTATGACACTTTCAACGGCAAGATAGCAGGTTAATGAACATCTGTCATGAAAATTGAGAAATATATGAAAAATTGGAGTAGGTGCTTGGGGGTTTGTCACATAGAGTTTCAATAATATATGCCACTTAGATTGATTATTGCTGGACGACTGGTCACGTTATATTTCAGTCAGTTTTTCAATGTCTCCTATACCAGTTCATCTATCTAATATGTTGATTGGGATGATTAATTAGAAAACTGAAAGTTGGTATTGCTATTGACAGTTGGGACAGATGTTACAAGAATGTTAGTACATTAATTTACACTATCCCACATAGGACCATGGAGACGTCTTTCTGTTGTTGTTGAAAACTCAGTTAAGTCCTTCTGCTGCTGATGTGCAGCGTCCTGGGAGCTGTTATCCAATTTGATGGCTGAATCTGACCATTATAAATGAATAATACAAATTAACTCCCTAAGTTCGGTTGTTATGAATAGTGACAATCAACCTATCAGATATAATCTTCTGAGCACGCTGCACATCACCAGAAGGACTTAACTGAGTTTTCAACAACAATACAAATACATCTCTATGGTACTGTGTGGGATAGTGTGATGATACACATCAGCCCAAGTCCTGTTATTAGATTTGGATGTTTTTCATTGATCAATGTTCAAACATTATGAATGCTAGCTAGATTTCATGTAGACAGTGGATTTGCTAAAAGTATTGGGCTTATAGATTTAAATATACAAATTTTCCTTGCCTTTTAGAAGTAAAGACTTTGGTTGGCTAGTATGAAAATCAGGACATACCCTTTGACCTTTGAACTTCCGAGCATTTCCTTTCTTCACATTTTTCAGCCGTATTTGCTCAATCAAATCAACGACATTCTTTTTCTTTTCATCTGAGAGAGCACAACCAAAAAAAGACAGAATCATGGTCTGATATACAGTTAGTGGATGTTTCAACTAAAAATTACAAAAGGCATTACAATGACAGGATTTATAAGATATTAGCTGGAACTTTTGTCTGTGTTTCTTCTGTGTCTTTGTTCTGTAATGAATTTCAATGACTTGTTCAACTCCCTGTAACAATGACATTCAATATTCTGCATGTAACAACAATGTGCATCAAATAACCATTGTGCTTTTGTTTACCAATGAATTCAAGTTCTGATGATTGCAGGATGCATGAAACTTAAGTAATTTGAAGTAATTTTGTTTATATACAATATATATATATATATATATATATATATATATATATATATATATATATATATATATATATATATATCCCAGTAATTACATTGGCCAGACTTTGCAACTTTGATTAAGAATGCATCAAAAGCAACTTTAATAATGTTACAAGTTTCACTAAACAAACAATTAAGTTATACAAGTTTCATGTCTAGATTTAAAACTCATCAGAAACCCCCATCGAAACCTTCCAGGACAGACTTTTAGCATATCAAATGATCCTTTCTAATGGTCATGGAAGTCAAACGATCCATTGAGTGCTCTGTCACCTTTCCCTTAGTTTGAGAAACTATGCTGAACAGCTACATATATACAGAACAACCTGAAACTATACAAATATCACAGGGATATTTACTTACCTTTAGCCACTTCAACTTTTAACCTTGCAATTTCTCCAGCTTTCAATCCCATAGCCTTCAAGCTTTCATCAGTCATCAGAGAAACAGTTTCTTTATCCAGCACCTAATTATACAACAGTTTCAATTTTTTAATGTATAGGGAAAACACATACAATAAGACAGCATTACATTCTACAGAACCTCACATGGTGAACAAAAAAGACAATGCTTTGAAACAGCAAAGTTATTTTAGAGGAATTCGAGGAATATTCACTGGAGGAAGAAAAATAAGCTTATTTAATCACAGATGATGTCATATTTACTGACCTGTTCCTGTAGAAAGACATGGAAAAGCTCTTCTCCTCTCCTAGTGTCAAACAGGGCTACCAAAAGCTGTGAATCATTGACAAGAAAAAAAACAAAATTATAGAGATCTATATTGGTTTCACTGAGAGCAATAGCCACTCAAATCTTTCCAATAGACAGCCTAGAGCTTCCACACAAAGCTTGACTGGTATCACTGATGCATATACCTATAATATCATCAATAAAACTCAACATTGTACAGTGATGGAATATGGCAATGATGAATGGTGCATATTTACATGTACATATGGCTGGGCGTTAAACTAGGGTGTGCTTACAGCTGCAGTCACAAAATGATTATGTAATTTGCCATACAATACATGTAGGTTTATTTGATGAGGATTCAAACCCGTACACCATCACCCCTGGATGATGGTATCTTGACCCCTCTTCAATTAAAGCATGCACATTTGCCGAAGTGGCTGAAGCGGGTAGAAAAAGCAGTCTTGCCCTTGTCATGGGAGTTGCAGTGATGAAATCGTCCACCGCTGATGATGCAAAACAGCTGTAATTTGACGCTTCCCTAATGTCTCTCGCTGTTTCAGTATTAAACTTTCACATGAGTGACTCGCTTATCGACGTTGAACTTAGTTGGTTTCAAACCACTCACTCTATCAAGCTCTGCATGCATGGCAACAGCTTTATTGGCTACAATATTGTTGTGTGGTTTGGGGCACAGTCGGTTGACCAGTTACCACGTGTACATGTTGCATGGACTCGTGTTTGTTGCGTTCGGCTGTAGCGACTCTCAACACTCTCATCATCAAATCTCACGATGAAAAACACAGCCCTATGCATAAAACTCTGTATCGCTATCCCTGAGTCAAGATCACTGAATATCGAGCATACGTTGGTTTAACGTACCTGCTGTAATTCTACAGTTCGTATATTAGCCGCCATGTGGACTAATAGAAGTTCTAGGTCAGCGACGTTGTGATGGGCAAGACTCAGCGGCCGCGGCCTTGATCTGCAATAACACGTAAACGTTACATGTAACACAAACCATCAGCTTTCACAAAGGCTATTTGAACTTGATATGATTAGACTTATGTTCGTTGAATTTTATTGGTCAACAACAACACGACTATAAACATAAACACCGATACAAACAACAATTAATTTATAAATTATGGGGGTATCACTGTCCTTTGTCAAAGGCTTTGATCAGTAAGTTGTTCAAACATGTTAAATCATAGACCCTCGAGAAACGTTATTCTCGAGGGTCTATGGTTAAATGTTACCTCGGTAAGGCTCGCGCCAGCTGCATTATTGCACACATCAGCTGACTTAAGATGATATTAACTTATAAATCGCAACGCTTACTAGCCATCGTGATCATGTGAATCATAACTATAAATCGTGAGCCAGTCCTACCGTTTTACGGTGATAATGTCATCATTGGCGACCATCTTGTCCGGTGTCATGTGGTGAAAGAAATTATGGGATGGCTAAATTTTGAAGTGGGAAATGAGTAGATTGGTCTAAATTTAGAAACACAATTTTGAAGTGAGAAGTGCTAGCGAAATTTTGAAGTGAGAAGTCCTCGCGAAATTTTGAAGTGAGAAGTCGTAGTGAAATTTTGAAGTGAGAAGTGCTGAAATTTTGAAGTGAGAAGTCGTAGTGAAATTTTGAAGTGAGAAGTGCTGAAATTTTGAAGTGAGAAGTCGTAGTGAAATTTTGAAGTAGAGAAGTGCTAGCGAAATTTTGAAGTGAGAAGTCGTAGTGAAATTTTGAAGTGAGAAGTCGTAGCGAAATTTTGAAGTGAGAAGTCGTAGTGAAATTTTGAAGTGAGAAGTACGTGCCAAAGTCTGCATTTAGGAATGTGATTTGTAAGATGTTGGAGTTTAATAGAAAGTAACAAAACCAAAACACATTTATGATGTTTTTGTAATGCTTTTAAAAGTAAAATATCTCGTTTTTAAATGGTTTTCAGACAGAAGGACAAGGTTACAGTATTACCCCGATATTTCTAATAATATAAGGATTAATGTAGGGCCTACAGCTCGAAGTATATCCGGTGTAAATGCCGGTCGACTTCCGTTAAGAACAGTGCTTGTTGATACAGCAGAAATCGTAGAAGTATTACACAAATTGATGTGTTACAGCTTTCAATGAGTGTTCATACTATCAATCCATACATTCGCTCATAAATGGTGGAGTAATTTATTAGGCCTAATTGTGAGGGAATCATTGTCCTTTGATCAGTAAGTTGATCATCTTTGATCATCCAGTTGTTCAAACATATTAAACGTTGCCTCGGTAAATTTAAAGCTCGCACCAGCTGCATTGTTGCACACAGCAGCTGACTTACGATGAAATTAACTTATAAATCGCGAAGCTTACACGAATTTTGGCCATCGTGATCAAGTGAATCTTAACTATAAATCGTGAGACAGTCCTACCGTGTTACGGTGATTATATAGCTGTGATATCGCAGCGCAGCGGTACTTGTGGCGTATGTTGAACGCGATCGGGTCATTGGGGTCATCGCCACAGTCCACAGGGACCGTGGCGATATCACAGCTAGGTGATTATAATGTCCAGCGTTGGCGACCATCTTGTCTCTGTGTCATGTGGTGAAAGAAATTATAGGATGGCTAAATTTTGGAGTGGGAAATGCGTAGATAGGTCTAAATTTAGAAACACAATGTTGAAGTGAGAAGTCGGAAAAATTTTGAAGTGAGAAGTCATAGTGAAATTTTGAAGTGAGAAGTCGTAGCGAAATTTTGAAGTGAGAAGTCGTAGCGAAATTTTGAAGTGAGAAGTCGGAATTTTTTTGAAGTGAGAAGTGGTAGCGAAATTTTGAAGTGAGAAGTCGTAGCGAAATTTTGAAGTGAGAAGTCGGAAAATTTTTGAAGTGAGAAGTCGTAGTGAAATTTTGAAGTGAGAAGTCCTCGCGAAATTTTGAAGTGAGAAGTCGGAATTTTTTTGAAGTGAGAAGTCGTAGTGAAATTTTGAAGTGAGAAGTCCTCGCGAAATTTTGAAGTGAGAAGTCGGAATTTTTTGAAGTGAGAAGTCGTAGCGAAATTTTGAAGTGAGAAGTCGGAATTTTTTTGAAGTGAGAAGTCCTCGCGAAATTTTGAAGTGAGAAGTCGGACATTTTTTGAAGTGAGAAGTTGGACATTTTTAAGAGTGAGAAGTCCTCGCGAAACTTGAAGTGAGAAAAAAATAATACTGTAGTTTAGGCAGAGAAATACATGCCAAAGTCTAAATCTACAAAGTTGAAGTGAGAAATACGTACCAGAGCCTATAAATTCAGAAACTTAATTTTGTTGTTAGATGTATGAACGTTTCAGTGTCATTTATTACAAAATACCTAAACTAAAACTCATTTGTGATGTTTTTTATGCTTTTATGTTACCTTTTACAGGTAAAATATCTCGGTTGTAAATAGTCTTCAAACAGAAGGCCTAAGTTACAGCACTACAATTTCTAACAATATAAGAGCTCGTTCGAGTAAATGTAAATTGAGGAAATCTGCAGAAATCGAAGAAGTATTTACGCAATTGATGTATGAGAGATTTCTGTGAGTGACAATATTGCCTATCCACACACATTCGCTCATAAATAGTGGGGGAATGTATTAATTATGGAGGAATCACCGTCCTCGATCAGTTCGTTGATCATCTTATTTCATCGGTCGTGTGTTCAAACGTTTTCAATCGTACCTCGGTATTAGGTTCGCGGCAGCTGCATTATTGCACACATCAACTGACTTATGATAAAATAAATGGAAATCTTACCTGCTAAATCGCGAAACATACACGATCTCAGCCGTCTCGACCAGTGTCCTGACTGCCACCATCTTGTTACAGGAATTGTGGGTCGTCAACATTATGAAGTGAGAAGTTTGTCGAAGTGTCTAATTTTAGAAGCAAAACTTTGAAGTGAGAAGTCCCCATTACACGAAATTTTGAAGTGAGAAATGTGTAAGAGTTTCTAAATTTAGAAATGAAATTTTGAAGTGAGAAGTCGCACGAAATTTTGAAGTGAGAAATGTGTAGGAGTTTCTAAATTTAGAAATGAAATTTTGAAGTGAGAAGTCGCGTTGAAATATTGAAGTAGGAAGTACGATGGCCCTCAGCGGCTTTCGACTTTTCCGTAGGCGGGCGACCCTTCATACAAGTCCTGAAGGTTGCTATCTATGTAATCCAGAATTTCAGGAAGATTACAAATGGCTTTTTAAATTTCACAAGCAGGAGAAGCAAACAAAAATCAAGAAAACTATGGACTGTTACAGTTCACAATTGTCCTCCATCGGGAAATTGCCACGCGAGAGGTCGTTGGGATGCATGATAAAACTAGGGGCTCTCAGTCTTCAAAGTTAACATCCGTTAATTTCATACGTGAAGAAATTACATGTCGTCAGGGATATCGATAGAGGTAGCGGGACCCTCTCGCTCCTGTGCTCGTGCTCTTCCTCTTGCATCTTCGCTTGCCAAGGTCTCTTGTCCGGGCAGCTGGATGTTCCCGGTAGTGGGAGACCGTAGTCGAAGTAACGGACCCGTGCGAGCAGAAGATGCTCCTATCGAACTTATCGAAGTATTTTTTTATACGAAACATAAAAGGCGTGGTCTCGATCACGCGATAGATATGAATTAAAACCATACGTCCAATCACAAACGTCAATACTGTACAGTTCTTGGTCTTCAATTGACAGGTGAGAAATGCTATTTAAAAAGTCACTGTGATACGTTACAAACCTCATCATGTGAAATTCTCAAGCTCCTTTATAGCTAGCTATTTTTAGTATTTTAATGTCATTCAAACATATGTTACAACCAGACTTCGAAAATACCCTCGTAAAAGGTAATTAACTTCTTTGTGAATTTGCAATATGGTGTGTGTACCGTTTGTACGCAAATTGACCCATTATTAAGATTTTGATGATTCAATTAATAACCTTTGTGTGAGATAAACTACTTTCGTAACAGGACAATGGACAAAAAAATGAAAGAAGTATTCATTATTAACTGAAAATGCAGCACATTACGCCGTACCGTTTTGCCCTAGAAAACCACTAAAATTTACGATATTGCCAATGCTGAAGCTGCTGAAATTACCTCAACACAAATTACTAGTAAATGCAAGGAAGATGCTGATTTCAAACTCTACGTTTGCAAAACTGCCGGGTTAAAAGTCGTACCAGAATCAGATACATTGACCAGAAGTGAACGTTTTATCAAAAGTTGCTAGGTCAAAAGTCTACATGATGTGAAAAACAAGATGATTACAGTAACCTTCTCATGGGTGTGTCGTACTCTCCCGAAATCATGCAGATCTAGTTCGTTGCAAAATCAACCATAAAACAAACGAAACCTTTGAGTTGGCAGTTAGCATTGCAACATGTATTAGGGGTGGACCATTTCATATTCTGGGGGTCTGGAAGATTTTGAAAAAAGATTCCCAGCGAATGTCAATAAAAAAAATATCAGCCAGAGAAGGCTTGACAAAAGATGGAATAGTGGGAAAAATGTACATTAGATCAGCTAACATGTAAAAAAATGCTACCTCATCAATCTTCCAGACCCCCAGGATATCAAATGGTCCACCCCTTAAGTTGTCCAGGCACACAAACACGCATACATTGAATCGTTTTCAATAAAGAAAACAACACATAACAAGTCATGTGACAAGGCGGGTTAGGGAGCGTTCAGTTATTATGGCCGGGGGTGGGCCGGCAAATTCTTCCTGTGCATCAGTCAAAATAAGTGAACCCCCCTACCCATTGCACCAAAAATTGATGACCCCCCATTTCAAGATGACAAAAATTTCATGACCCCTCCCCCCACTTTGCTTGAGCCTGCACACACAAACACCTCGGGGGTATAGAGCAATAGAATCCCCCTAAAAGAGCTTAAATTTTTATAAATGACCTTCCTTACAAACTCAAAAGGTGTTAATGCTCAGATTTCCCCTTCTGACTTGCTATAATTTTGAAATTACCCCTCAAAGGGGTTGGACAGGTGGATCGCAATATTTTTGCGCAAGCGTGTGTGTACAAAATTTTGATATTTGGATTTAATTAAAAATCAGCTGTTGATAATGTTGATTCACTATACATGGTATACATATATTTTCTCATACATGTATGAGAAATCTATGTAATACTTTTGCAATGCAAAACTATATCTGTGCATTTATAGATATTTGATAATTTACATACATGTACTTAAATGAAATAGGGGTGTTACAACTGGCATGTGGACAACAAGTTTGACCTTGGAATTTCACCAAAAATGTTCATCCACTATACATGGGAGTCAATGATAAAATTTTGAATAATTTTTTTTCCAATGAAAAACTTGGTATACTTGTGCATATACAGATGTTCAATAATTAACATAATTTTACTTGCTTAGAATATGATGGTTAAAGGTGCATATTATGTGTACAAGAAATCTGATTATGGAACTTCACTGAAAATGTTCATCCACTATACATGGGAGTCTATGAGGAAAGTATGAATAATTTTTTTCCAATACAAAAATAGGTAAACCCATGTATTTATGTACTCTCGATTATTGATATCAATGTACTTGATTAGATTAGGGTGGTAACAAATGGATATGTTCGCCAGAAATTGGATTTTGGAATTATACCAAAATGTAGATTCACTGTACATGGGAGTCTATGAGGAAAATGAATAATTTTTTCCAATACAAAACTATCAAAATCTGTATATTTATAGACATTTGATAATTCATTTTAAAGTACTTAGCCTAGGATTGTTAAAGGTTGATATGTGTGCAAGAAATTGGATTTTGGAATTTCACCAAAATGTTGATTCACTATACATTGGAGTCTATGAGAAAACTAAGAACAATTTTTTTTACAATGCTAAACTAAATTAATTTGTGCTTTTATAGGTGTTTGATAATTGATACAAATGTACTTGATTCAAATAGGGTATTTAAAAGTTCAGATGTGGACAACAATTATGATATTGGAATTTCACCTAAAAGTATTATTTAACTTTTCATGGTACTAGCAGTTCAGCACAGGTAACTGTTAAATAATTTCCCTGACAAAACTTGCTATATCTCTAACATGTAAGTAATAGGAATTGTTCATCGCCCTCAGTGCAGTGAGCTTGATTTACAATAAGACAAGTCCAGAGCTGTCAAGTCAAGATGTTCATGTGACAGATAATTGTACTTTTGTTCAGATTTACAGGTGAATAACTTCAGAGAATGAAATCATGCAACGAATCATTTTTATCTCCCAGAATATTTCTGAACACTGAAACTGCTTTTTGACGGGACAGATACTTATGAAAATTAGGTGACCCCCCCTCTGAGCTGTTTGAAAAATACATGACCCCCCCTTTGCAGTTTTCAACTTGAGGTGCCCCCCCCCCTTGGATTTTGCCGGACCACCCCCGGCCATAATAACTGAACGCTCCCTTATGGTGGATGGTATCTGCTTATTTTGCGGCGCGACTGGATAGCATATGGTGTTGCATTGCCCCGTTGATGTTAACTATTCGGATACCTTGAACCCCTTCCCCGAAAATCTACAACGAAAATAGTCTTTCACTCATTTTGAAATTATCTTTTCCCCTTAAAAACACCATTCCCAAATCAGAATATGAAGACGTCGCTCTCTATTGCGTCCCTGGAAATATTGTCATCGTTCAAAATAACGTGTGCTTTTGAATTGTAAACAATGTGATGTTGACCAAGGTCATTCAGTACTGAAATGTCAGTTGCTAATTTCAAATCCCCGGGAGCTTTGCTGGAGAAATCTCTTTTTTTTCCAAACACCGCACGAGACTCACTGCCGGTACAATGACTGGCTGAGGGAGGTCATAGAGAGTACACTGTACTCATATACCAGCAATACTTATAACTCAGTAGGTCTTCATTGATCGATGGTGTCATTAATATCTCGTGTACATTTATAGCTTTAACGGTGTAATAGAAAATTCATATCACTCAATGCAATATATTATTCCGTGAGAGTAGACCTGTTGTCGCTAGCTTTAGAGGATCAAAAAAATGTGGCAGTGCGAAATATGACTTCGAGATTTGAATAAATCCTGGCTGTACAGTGACCTCAGGTTTCCGGATTGTGAGAGCAACCCTGATATTTCTAGTCGATTCCAGAAATTCTGTCGTCATTTCCCAGATTTTTAACCCCTGAGAGCCACTTCTTGCAAGTTAGAAATTTATTCCAGTCAGATTAAACAAAAGTCCTGGAGTTGTCTAAGCATTGAGTATTACAGGGCTGATCAGTATGACGTCATGCTATTTTTCCTACCAAAAATGCTGTAATGCTGTATTAAGTTTTTTGATGTTGCCGAACAAGACTATTATTTCCCCCAAATTTGCACCCTTTACAGTCGGACCCTCTTGTGAATATTTTTTTACGAATTCATCTCTCCTTGCTTGTGGATTTGACAAGTGGTTTGAAGACACAATTTCTGAGACGTACAAAGCATTGTCTTCTGCATATTTACATATTATGTGTGTACGCCAGGTGTTAGTAGAGGTCTGATGATTGATACTATAGAAATAACGGGCGACGCGCTGACCATTAACGTTTATTTATTGGCAAGGGCGAGAGGAAAGCCAAAACTTAAAGGGCCAGGCTTGCCGAGTCCGTTAATTTTGGCTTTCTTCGAGCCCACGCCTATAAATTAACGTATATGGTCAGGGCGGAGTCTGTTACTTCAATTATATTATCAACGAACCCAAGAAAACCGTTAATTTCACAAGCGAACGACGACTTGGCCCCAGAACTGAGCAATACGCGACGCACTGTCACTCGCGCTGTAAAAAATTGGCAAATCCGGTGATGTTTTCAGAAAAAAGTATCTCAACTTGGCCCACAAGTGCTCCATTTTATTTTGTGATTGATTACGATTTACGTTTCAGCTGTAAAGGCATGATAATTTAAGTTGTTAATATTATTATTCATATTCACGGGCATGTAAACAAACCATTACTGTGTATTTGTGCCAACTCCAATCAAAAGTTAGAGCCGGAGATGGCGCAGTATCCATATACAATATACGACAGAATCTTTCTGTCAATCACAATGCTTGATCACAATGTTTGATCAGGTCAAATACTAAAAAGACATTCACTTTTAATTAAGGAAAATGGTTGTATGAGGGAATAAGAACAGTGGGACTTGATTCCTTTCCCTGTTTTCGAACTCGAACTCCTCTTCGTTGGCAAAGGTTAGGCTACCCTACATGTCCAAACCGGGGCATGGTAGTTTATATGTCGAAATTTTTTGCTGCATCACTCCAAGCGGAAACACAGATGACTTGTGGGTAAATTTCTTTACTTGAATTTTACGATCAGAAGTGCGCTTTGCGGCCTACTCTATTTATACAGGGGGGGGGGCACAGTTTGAACAAATATGATTCTTTAGTCCATACATGTTTCCGAGGAACTGTTTCTGGACCTGAAACAGCTGCTCCAGTGCGATCACCATAACCTGTAATGACTGACAATGACCTTTAACGTGAAACATAAGCAATGCTTCATGCATATGGAAATTGGAATGATGTCACACCCCTATAGAGTACCTTATGTGACCAGGCCTGGTGTGTGACAGCGCTTTGTTCTGCCAACGTTCCCATCAGAATTTTCACAGAAGTACTTTGTTGGTTCTCCAGTGAGGATCGCAGCAAAACGGTTGGCGGCTTTGATACTGTGTTGTGGACAATTGAAACATCCTTGAACAAACAACTCTCAGAACGGGTATGCATGATTGCTAATTAACGCTCTCAAATTTTAATTAATTATCTTTCATTATCTTAATTATTTCAATTATCTTTTTTTCAACATTTAAATAGAGTTTTGTTAATTTTTCGTATAATTATCAATGTATTTTAAACATGTATATGTCGTATTGTTATTTCAGTTTTTTCACGTTTAAAAAGTAAGATCTGTTGACCATGGAAACAAGTGCTGTAAGTATTCGCTTTAATATTTTAACCTTTCTGCCTTGTACACGTCGATTTATTTTCGAGAGTTTAAGAACTGACTATGAACAACCGCATTTCGAAAATTTATCGAAACCTTCGATTTTCAAATGATATGGTATAGCTAACGCGGTGAAACGCAATTTAGGTGACGTCCAGGCACTCTGTTGATCTGTTAGCAAAATGAAAAAAAAATATAGATTAATCAGCAATATTTCACTTCGCCCTTGCATCGTTGTATCAACATCGAATATCAAGTATACTATAGTTTCCAAATATTACTTCTTTGTTTGTATAAATCAAAGAAAGTAACCCTGTTAGACATTTTTAGACTTTACATTTTTGTTGCGTTTCTTATTAATATCAGAAAATTATGTTCAAACAGATAAATTTCTGTCTGCATGGTTTTACGTCCTACTCATTTTTCATTTCGGTTCCTATATCTATGTAATAAGATTATAGTATAATGAAATATACTATAATAAGCTTATAATATAATATAATAAGCTTAGAATATAATACAATACAATATAATACAGTAAAGGGGCCTAATACAATATAATATGTTACTGTACATTGATGTTATATATTATATATAAATATATCAATATTCTTTGTAGATATATAATTAGATTTCATATTATACCTTACTTTAATATTGTATTCGAAATCCAAGATTGTAACATATTTTATAATGCTTCAATGCTATCATTGTGATAATGTTGTATTATTGCACAACATAAAAACAAAGGAGTCTTTGGTGACATGCTGTCTGAATCCCATCAATCTCTAGCCAACATCAACACACTGGTTGACAATATTCTCCCCGCGCAAATCTTTCGATCACTGCATGGTCAATTTGGTCTAGGACAGACTGTCAAAATTGGATGTAACTAGAAAAATACAGGCTTACAGTTTTGTTCAGCCCTGTTCCTAGAAATTTAGAGCACATTTTGTCTCACTTGACCACCCCTGTGGGGCTGTAAAGTTGATTCTCCGACGCATAAATTGCGAAGACTGTTAAATAATTGTACAATTCATCAAATGAAGCATCTGAGCGTTGACCTATTTGGAATGAAAATTTCTCCCGGTGTCCAGTCTGCACGCAATCCTTATACTCATGGCGTTTCATGAAAATTCTGTTTTCATTTGCTGAAGAAGAAACATTTAAAGGTACACGCATTCAAATATTGGCTCTCAGATTAAAAAGACTTTCTCTTTTGGTCAGGTGAAAATTTCACTGGTAGATTTGTGTACATAAAACTAGGCGTGGTATTGCAATTATGTCTGCGTCTGGAACCCTAATACTATAGGCCTAGGAATCTAGGCACCGACAGTAACCCTGTAAAACATTTTACTGCATATTGACGTCCAGCTGCGATAATGACTGACACTTGGTATACCAACAGCGACAGGTTGAATTCATAATTAATAACTATAAAAAATTTTCACATCAGCAAATGATAAATGGTAGTCATCACAACACAGATGAATAACCAAATTTGAATAGTGCATCTAAACGCGCGCGATTTCGACCTTATAAACCACAAATCTGAGCCTTAGAACAACGCCCACACGTACCCATAACAACGTAGTACGCTCTTCAAAATTTCAGAAAAATGAACCAACAGCCTTTCCATTTGCTGGAACTCCAACATATTTCTTTCATAATGAAGAACAAAAAACAAGGGTCAAAGTTCAATGTTGGAAAAGAACAACTGAACTTTAATAAAATGTTCATTAAAAATTCAGAACGGTCTAGGTGATAAGCTGTATGGAAAAATATGAATTTTAATATTTACGAATAAATAGAGTTATATGCCAAATTTTTTCTCAATCAATTTCAAAATGAATCCTGACATGACGTCATTTATGCATTCCACAATACAAAGTTAGCATCACAATGGTGTCGAGTTTCCATTTTTGTTATTTCCCTATCGAAATCAATGACAGAATCCACCGACATACATGCCTTGCACTCCAATACAAGAGTGTGCTTTTTACGATTGTCGCATTTCTTTCATTAAGCAGATTGCAAATAGAGAAAAACCATAAGAACGGCGAGTATATTTCAGAATCGATTTACATACGTGTTTATACAAGAATTTTTTCATGCAAGCGATGTTGGTTTCCGTTAATAGCCCTGCTACCCGCAACAAGTAATAAAACTTACAATCAGAGTACATTACGGGTTTATAATTCTCCATGGAAACAAATGGTCATCTCGAATGACATATATTCTATAGTTTTACCAATATTTGTCACTCCCGAACGTATAATCAAAATTCAAAGTTTGAGTCATATTTGTGTTCCGAGTTCGCGGGGAAAAACCCTGCGATGTTAACGTAAAATCTGTCAAGAGATTTGCATACAACTCAGATGGGCAGCGCCATCACTGGTATCACGATGCTGATATGTCGAAATATTAAACATTTGCGTTTAATTGATTGATTATTTCAGCCAGGAAAGGTAAAACCGAAATTCAACGCCAGGACAGAGAGTGAAAAATTATACAATGCTATCAAAGGAGTTGGTAAGTATATACAAGGCAGTATGTACTGAGTCGAAAAATATAATACAAGTTTTGTTCACCCTGGCACACGTCGATCTCAACTAGCCGCGTAAGCTTTTTGTATTCAGGTTTAATGGAGAAAAACCCATTAAGCATGAAAATATGAGTACATGTAAAACTGGTCAAAATATAAATTATGGAGACGCATTCTACTTTTAATGTATCAGGCCAGATCCTTGCAATATTTCATTTCCACAATGTGAAATGCAATGTTGGCCAACCGTATGTTGCTAAAATGTTCAAAGAGTGTAACCTTTTGTTCACAAAATGATTACAACTATTTTGAGATAAGTGCATAACGATAAAAGGCAAAAATTATAAGTTCACTTTCCCTGTTTTTTATCCAAAACAACTGTTTACAATTTCTAGAGGAAGATAAATAGGAGTCGATCACCATCCCTATTCTTTGAAACAAATTTCAAAAACCTCAAAAGATAATCTCTGGCTATCGCGTCCTCAACCAGATGAGTTTTTTCTATTGTTATCCGAGAGAAAGAGGTAAATATTTCGTTGCCATTTAAGTCCATAAACATAAAATGCTGGCACTGGTATCGATAACCAGCCCGGTTATATGCGAAATATTCAAAAATATTGTCCAGGTTAACAAATCTATGATACGACAATTTTTCCTATACAAAACGCGTCAATGCCTACATTTTACCATGTGTCGTACGGACGTCCACTGAGTAACAGGGCTAAATTTGTACTCACTCTTTCGAGAGAGAAACACTTATATTTCCAATATTTCCAAAATTGATCGTGTTTGAACGAGAGCAGACAGGGTTTCACAATGAAAACACACAATATGGCGTGAAAGAAACGGCCAAAATTAGTACCTACATTTTCTGATGTGCGAACATCTTTTTCCTGTAACTGATCGCTTTGTTCAGATTAATGGGATAAGCTTTATTCCTGCTATGTGCTGGATGCCTTTGAAGATAGGCTATCGTAGTTCTAAGACGCGCATAAACAACCTGATATGATCCTGCTGTAGGATTTTTGGAATGACCTAGAATATGCCAGGTGTCTGTAAGTAATCTTGGAACGAGATGATACCGAGGTACACGTATCTATGAACGACTAATTTGTTCGTGCCCTCTTCACCACAAAGCTAGAAAGCCTGCTGGCGCATCAGTACAATGATCTCTACACCTTGCGGACATCGTTGAAGATTTAGCACTTGGGTGTGAGAGTCAATTCAGAAATTTGTCACAAGGCTAGTTGCGTTGCTAATTTTGACGTGCGTTACATATCATGCACGCACATAATTATTTTCCATACCTAACTGACTCATCGCTTTAGCTTTTGACAAGAGACTGCACCTCAGCGTGGAATAACTGACCTAACTTCAAGTTTTCCTTTCCATCACGTCACGTGACAGGGACTGACGAACAAGTCATAATCGACGTTCTGACTTCAGCAAACAGTGAACAAAGAAGAGAACTCACCTATACATATAAAGCTCTGTATAGCCAGGTATATGACTGAAAAAATGATTTATTCATTTATTTATATATCTATTTATTATTTATTATTTATATTTATTAATTGATTTATTCATTTGTTTGTTTACTCGTTTTCTTTACATCGTTTCGTTTGAGTGACTCAATAAAAACATCATAGAATACAAAGAAGTTGCAACGCTGAACCCATTGCTCCTTCTTGGCAAAGGAGTCACGTGGTATTGTTTCTATGATGACATCTGACGGCTTTACATACATCAATGCTTGTTTAATGCGCTTTTATAGCTACCTTGTTAAAGGTATACAGTCACCAGTAATCTAAATATGCCCATAAATGGTCGAAGGGGCGTTCCTTGGTATTCAAAATGCCCATGTGAGGGCGCTGTTTTTAAAAAGCGGCCATCCGCTTAAAATCTGTGATTGTTTAGATTTTCTCTTTCCATGGTAACTGTGGCAAAATTGGAACAGGTGACAGTATACCTTTATTGCTAAAACACATTTGTACGGCACAGTTCGAGGAAACTCACTTTCACTTCTTTTTCAGAATCTTGTAGATGCCATTGCTGGTGATACATGGCACAGAGGAAACTTTCAGAAAGTCTGCATTGGATTGTTGAGGACTCCAGCGGACTTTGACGCTGAATGTGTTAGACTTGCCCTTGAGGTAGACATAGTTTCATGTTTGTATGGTCAAGCAGAACCGGCGACGCTGTGAAAGTATTGACATTCTAGTTGATTCAGTTACTGGTATTTAAAGGACCATGGTCGCCACATATGCGCATGTGTTCGTGAGGAAATATTCAGATATCAAAATCAAGCAGACTTCGCGAATCAACATGATTTGTATAGTTTAATGCATATATGAAATCGGACGACTCCAACATGTTTGTATTTTATATACATCGATAGATATGTGTACAAGTAAAGATTTGTAAATGTTTGACATACATACATACATACATACATACATACATACATACATACATACATACATACATACATACATACATACATACAGAAAAAAGCAGTTAAGTTAACGATTTTCTTTTGAAATAAATTATGAAAATTAATAACTAAGTCTAGGGGGAATTAAATGGAAGCAACAAAACGGTTTAAAACTTAATGTACCTAGATTACCAAGGACGGCACAAAACAACCAAATTACAGTCTCCAGAGAATTTGAGTCCAGACAGACACTGATGAGTATATAAGAGTCATAGTCAGTTCCTTCTCTGGATACAGGCTTGATGTAATTCTGAGCAGTGCAGAGTTCACAGATCAAACTTCTCAGCGAGGAGGTCTCGAATTGAATCCCAAAGTCTTGTGAAAATCTGTGCTGTCCCGAACTAAGCTCTGTAAGACGCTATCCAGACAACACCAGAAAATTCGAGACTACCATTGATATTCTAGTTACAATTCTAAAAATATCTTCACTTGTAGTAAACATGATCTTCAGAATGCTTTAGACTAATTAACTGGTCAACTGGTCATTAACTAGGGGGTGACCTACATAACAATACATACATACATACGACAGACAGACAGAGACAGACAGACAGGAACGTTACTTACCTGGTAAAATCCACCATCGCGTGTGGTTCAATACACGACGGCTGCTGTGTGCATCATCATACCACACAGCGGTCACCGTGTATCGAACAGCACGCGACTGTGGTACAGACAGTCGTTTCTTGACTGTCTATGGTACAATTATCATTTTTGTCCTCTCACACATATACACCTAATTCAGCTGTCTGTGTTTCGCCTACTCTACAGGGACCAATTATCAATGAAGATGCGTTGATCGACGTTATTTGTAGCAGCGACAGTGAGGAGATTGTGGCACTGAAAGAAGCCTACAACAAAAGTAATTCGTCATTCACTTTTAAAAATTAATCACCTGTCATTTTTGTCATTTGCAAAGTTTCACTTGTTACTTTCAATTAGAAGTAACGGTGGAAAGAAACATTAAGTTTGAGTTATGTTTACAATGTATACTTGATCATCACTCTGACTGATATCACTCTTCTTATCTCGCAGTGTACAAGCGAAATTTGGAGGAAGATGTTGAGAATGGTACAAAAGGTGACTTACAGAAAGTGTTGGTGGCGCTGTTGAAGCCAAGTCGGGCAGATAAGTGGGAATTGGTGTTCAGCGTTGCGCAAGCCGATGCAAATGTGAGGAACACAATGCTAATTCCTTTGTACAAGTTATCCTTAAACCAATGCTATATTCGGTCAGTTTTGAAATTGTTCCAATCGACACACTACACACTCTCTTCACTGAAATTATGAGCATAATATGCTATCAATACTAAAGGTAAACTTTTCGTGGAAGAGACAGAAATTTGAACCTTAATCACTTTTTTCGCTTCGCTTAAAAAAGAGAAAGCAACTTCTGTGAATTGACCGCAGCTGAAAAAGATATGTTAGAATACGTATTGACTGGTATGTATGTATGTATGTATGTATGTATGTATGTATGTATGTATGTATGTATGTATTCCACTGTCGGTCCATCAACTATAGATATCTACTCATCAATTATTCGCAAACTTATGAATATCTGCATTTGTTTGTTTGTTTCTTGTTTTTGTCTGTTTGTTTGTTTGTTTGTTTGTTTGTTGTTTGTTGTTTGTTCGCAGAAACTGTATGGCGAAGGAAATGCCAAACTGGGTGCTGAAGACTCGGACTTCTTCAACATTATGGTTAACCGTAGCCATCTTCAATTACTGTTCACCTTTCATGATTACACTGAATTATCAACACGTAATATCGTGGACGTCATCGATGCAGACCTGTCCGGCAGTATGGCTAAAGCGATGACAGCAATCGGTGAGTTTTGAAACTGCACCTCTTTGTGAGTCCCACTGATATCCTTGGTATGAACTGTTCGTAGAAGAGAAACAGTTGAAATTTTTGAGGCTGTTTTGCTTTGAATAATTTCACTATATCTTTGCGTTTAGGCTCCAGGTGTGTTTGACATGTTAATCTTCTCTTCAGGTTTAAATCTTTACTGTAGTGTTTATTTAAATTTTCCAAGGAAATAAGTTTAAATTATCTGTATTATCCATCACAATTATTCTTGTATTTTGTGAGTTTGATATATTGTGCTAAATAAATCAAATCAAATCAAATCCTTCCACTGAATATCATTCAAAATTTTCATCTCTGAAAATCAGAGCGATTCCTCCAATCCTATACTAGAAATCGGTGACAACGATTAAAGGAAAAATCCCATTGTCGAATCATTGAGATGATACGCTGTGGAGTAGCACATGGACACTATTGGGATGTGTAAGCGTATATGGAGCGCCTAGGTCTCGGCATGGGTTTCTTGTTGTTATTGTATATTTCATCTTGATAATTTTGGTCTGTGACATTTCTAATAAAGATTTACACTTCTGCCAGTAAGTGTTTAACAGATGAGCCTTTCTTCTGTTATACACGTTATACACGCCCGACCCCGGGGAACGACCTCTTCTCTCTGGCGCAACAAACAAAACATGTAATGGAGACATTGCACTTCAAGCTTACAGATTCTGAGTATCCAGATAAAGAGCCAAGTGTTGACTGATCCAACTGTATAACCATTCATTTCAGCTCTGTTTTCCATGGATAAGATCAACTACTACGCGTATAGTCTGTTCAAATCAATGAAGGTAATAGTTTTATGATTCAAGGTTAAGGTAGAATACGCCTTGGGGACAGATATTTGGACTCTCCAACATTTACAATTCTTTTCTGATCTACCTCTTGTTGGATATCATTTTAATGCTCTTGGTGCAAGAAAACTTTTCACGGTCTTAGATTTTCGAAAATCGAACATTTTATTTTTCTCCGTGGAGTTAAAACAGGAACGGGGGCCATTTTGAATTTCAAATATCGGTAAATCTTGGGTAATTTGTTTTGTAGTACCAAAATTTGCACAGTGGCTCCCGATTTTTATTCCTGATTTGAAAAGAGAATGGTTGAAATATTCCTTGAGAGAAGTTTGAGCAATTAAGTCTTTCATTTTCGAGGCACATACTACCTTAAGATACATTGAACTTTAGTTGTAATTGTTTCAGATCGATAAAGTTCTGTAACGATCCGTCTCTGCTCTATCCGAAAGGCACAGACGAGTGTACAATTATTATTCATATTTACTTAAAGTTATACTCTTTACTGAAAGTAATATGCATCTCGAAAGTCAAAGACTTAAACTTTTTCCCTGACTTTTCTCAATGAAACTTTCGACCATACTCTTTCAAAATCAAGAGTAAAAATCAGGGAATATACAGAGCAAATCTTTGGAACAAGCTACCTAACATTCACCGAATTAGAAATTCAAAATGGCTGTCACCCTTGTATTAACTCTATGGGAAAAGAATCAAAATTGTCGATTTTCATAAAACTAGGACGGTTAAAATTGTTCTTACTCCACGAGCTGTAAAATGAACCCTACAAGCGGTAAACAAGCTTAAGTATTGTAGAAATGTGAGTCCTGGTGTCTGTTCTCGAGGCGCATGCTAGCTTAAGTCGGTAACTCAATGGATGTATTTAACCCTCGTTTCGTGGAGATCGTATAAGATAAATGCATGAAAAAGCAATGCACACAAGCAGATACTAAAAAGAGCACGAAACTGGGTCAAGCTATCAGACAAGTAAGCTGAATACAGAATTTTTTAAAAAGATCTTTTGAAAATAGCAAGTGACTCAGAGTCCCTGATGGTTTAAGGGAGAGTGTCTCACCAATGTGCACCTGCAGGGAGAGTATTTCGGTAAAGTTTTACGTACACGTGCAATAGGAATTTTTCAGGGTTGCATGTCGGAGGAACGCAGTGACATAGAGGGGATGTAGTGGTGAAACATGTTACTGAGGTAACTGGGTTAAGGTATGAGATGCTTTGTAAAAAGCGGTTGGAGACAGAATATTTAAATTCAGTCTGTTAAAGCCCCAGTATTTGTAACTTTTAACAATTTTTTCATATTTTTGATTAAAATGACATCCTCAGTATGTGAAAGTAGACCATAATTAATACTGAATCGCATGGTTTGCATGCCCAGCCCGCCTCACGATTAACAGTAAAAGGAGTGAAAAATGACTCTTGTCCGGACCAGAAGTCAGCTTTGTTGACACACGAAACGAAACGTAATCACACCACCGCGCATGCTCAACCACATCTACGCAAGTTTTACTGTGGCGTCCGTAGAAACCATACGCTCTTCGAAAAGGTCTGGTCCATCGAAACTGGAGACTCAGCTAAAAACGCGCGAAAGTTGGGTGAAATACTGGAAAGATATAAATATGTAAGTGTTTACAGATTGTTCCGACTATAATGAGCCGTGCAAACAAACGTCTTGAACAGCTAAACTAACGACGGAGGCAGTCGATTGTAAGCTTCAAGCAAGACACTGCACGTTGTGACCGATGGTACGGAGATCAAGTTTGCTGAATGAATTGAGAGAGAAATACATGTGTGAATAAAAATTCAACACTTCACCATTGTAATCATTGAACTAGTCGTTTCTTCCATTATGGAGTATAATGAAAATTTCTTTGAAAATAAATGACGGGACTGATTCTGCTCCGTCTACTCAAACGAAGTTTTGTGTACGGCCAGACTACGCTGCAGGCAACACAGCCTATCAACTTCGCATATCGTTGCCGTACGGCGTAATTGAAAACGCTCAGAACGGAAAAATCATATCTTGAATGCAGTACAAAAGTCTTACTTATTAAATTTAAAAGTATTTCAAAATAATATCGAACGTAACGGGTATCTAATCCTCACAAGGAGTACAGTAGTACAACAGTATCGGCTAGCTGCGATGCGATGGAGCTCCAGGCATTGTAAGCTTAGAAGTTCGAACACAAGAGAGATCCCGGCCTCACTGCAAAGTCGTCCCCTGCGCACCCGGCCCGACAGCAAACTAACCTCCTTGTTTGATTCTGTTGTTTGTATATTTTTTGTATAAAATTCATGATACAACTGTACAATTTGCTCAGGACTGTGAGTTTGGCTGTAGTCTACAGACGATCGGAGGGAGCTAAGGCGCAGGCCCCAAATTTGCATGGACAATGCCCGGGACAATTACATTGTATAGACGCAGCTCGATGAGAAAGTCATTCACATAAACCTAAATGAAGTGATCAATACAAAACTTTTAAACATCACTGGTTCTGAAAATTTATGATCAACGGTTCTGACCTACGGATTTTACACTGCGACGTTGTTTTTTGTGTGTTTGGCCGGCTACTACTAGTCCTGTAAGGCTCGGGCCGAGATTGGTGTGGGGCCTGCAGCAAGGTAAAATTGACAGCGTCCATTGCAGAATGCCCGCGTGTTATCCTTTCTCGTTTGGGAGGAAATTTACTGCTGTATTCAGAATGCCTTTTTACCAGTATAAAAGCTCAGTAACTGATGCATCAAGAGCCAAGAGTCTGTAAATTTCTTAGCAGTAGCTCCACTGTTTTTTTCTAATTTTCGCTGAGATACAGCAGTGCGTATACTGGTCCCGATCGTTCTGACTCAGGCCTTCACAGCTGTTTAGGGAGCTGTCATTATTTACGATCTGGGGGTCGGAGGAATTACATTAGAAACTCCGAAATTTTGAGTCGCACCCCAGCCAACCATGATGACTTTGAGTAACCCCCTCTCTAACAGAAAGTTTGG
This sequence comes from Ptychodera flava, assembly GCF_041260155.1. Classification (NCBI taxonomy): domain Eukaryota; kingdom Metazoa; phylum Hemichordata; class Enteropneusta; family Ptychoderidae; genus Ptychodera; species Ptychodera flava. The sequence goes on along the minus strand of NC_091939.1, from coordinate 31,999,484 downwards.
CTTACCTGAGCCCATGTAACAATATGTAGATATAAAAGCTCACCTAATAAGCAGTATCCGACCATATAGTATTGTTAAATTTGGATGGGTAGCATGTCATTATGGTATGGTTAAATGTCCAAATGGTTGTTGAACTCAAGTCAAATAAAATATACATTTCTATGATAATATAAAGGATGAATTCACAACAGTTCAATTTTGTCCTAGATCCTGTGCACTTATAGTGGTATCTGTCGAGAACATTTCTCCATGACCCAGCCTCTCCTTCCAACCCTGGTAACGACTGCAGAAAACTACTGTGTGACATCATCATCACCACTGTTGATCCTCATCTTTAATGTCGCTGGTGCCATTGCGTACATGAACAACGATATCATTCTCATCGTCACTATCTTCTCTTTCATAATAAGTATTGCTAGTAGTAGCAGCTACTTGTAGTTTTTTGCCTTGCTTCATCTAGTTGATATTTATTTGTACTGTTAGAGTATTTTCTTTTTATTTAATATGTATCAGAGTAAAATATATATAATCAACTAATCATTATGTAATTGAAGACAGAGTGAGACAAAGAAAAAACATTTTAAGCACCCCCTTAAAACTTTCAATTTTTGAATGACCCCCCAGGTCGTAAATACTGACGGTTCCCTTACTTGCTGCCAAAGGCCATCGTGTTCACTGCATTCGACAGCCTACCATACATTGCCAAACTACATTGCTTGGATTTCGCAATCACCTTGCCGCTAAAGCGACAATCAGCTGAAATTTATTACTTCAAGTTACTCAATTTTGATAGCTATTTGCCTACAGAAGTGAGCCAAGTGTATATAGTGTCGTCTTGATTTTACATCGGTACCCGGAGTTCTGAGTGACCAACTGCAGGGTGCGCATCGGTGCACTGCCGACTGCAGTTTGAATAATCCATATAACGCACACGGTACCAGAATAGAATGTCAGCCTCCTCTGCCAAAGTTCTGTATCCTCTGAAACACAGTAGCAGTACGTATTTGAACGGAGAAGAACAAAATAAAACCATTCGCAGGTCATTCAGCCGGCGACCGTGGGCGATTACACAGGCACTGTGGCGTGTCATGGCATGGCCCCAGGAATGTAGCAGGCTCGATGATGTCATCAGTATCGGCGTTCTCGATCACGTGCACAGCCTACAAGTTGTCAACAAACCCGCGCGGCAATCCAACTCGATCGGGCAATATTTAGCGTTTGTATGTCACTACAGGAGCACAAATTTGGCTTATTTCTTTACTGAACAACATTTCACGATGGATGTAAGAGAATAATATGTAATTTCGAACATAAAAAAAGGTTAAAAGTTACAAATACTGGGGCTTTACTGATACCCAACAAAGCGGTGTGTACATCGAGGCGCATGCTAGCTAAGAAGGTAACTCAATGGATGTATTAAACCCTCGTTTCGTGGAGATCGAATAAAATTTGGATGTGTAGTAGCTAGTGGGACGCCACCAGTGTTGGTACCTGGAGTTATAGTGGCTTGATCTACAGTGATATTATTCATCTGTAAGTTGTAGGTTTTTTCTGTGGTGGAAGAAGCGGTGAAATAGATCGTGTTACCAGATTCCATCCTCAATTATTCTTTGTTGTGTTAAAGGGACTGGGAACAAACAACGCTGTTCTGATTCACATCATCGTAAAGACGAACGAAAACAAGTTGCCAGCAATCAAAGAGGAATTTCTGAGCGAATACAAAGGGTCTTTGGCCGAATGGGTCGCAGTAAGATTCAATACTTCTCTTCTTTATGTTATTTTCAAATAGCGATAATCCAAGGAGTGTAACAAGGATTTCCTAGTGGTTGTCGACAAAATCTCCTTTGAAAGACTGAGTCAACCACGCAAGCAGATCCGTGCGAGCTGCGTGGTTATTTATTTACAGCAAATGCTATTTCAGCAAACTTTCCACGATTGGGACTTTTCCTTCGAATTCCTCCCGCTCGTTATGTCACTTGACCAGACAGATGCCACTAGTAACTGCATTTCTAAGGATTAATGGAAGATTTCTTGCGGTTTCCTGAAGTTGAATTTTTTTAAAGTTTACTGATGAAAGATAATTTTGTATTTCCTGTTTTTCCGAGAACAATCGTAATCTCAGTATAAAAATTTCGTGGGATCGATGGTAGAATTCATAACCAAAGGTGTACGGTTGGTATAACATTTTTTACACTGTACATTCAATTGTAAATTACATTTCACATCGACATTTGACTTTCCTTATAGGATGACACATCCGGGAACTATAAAGACATTCTGTTGGCTCTGATTGGTCCAGACTCTAGTGAGGTCACAAAAGAGGAAGCCCAGGAGAAGAAATAGACCAGGTGTCCAGGACAGCGCCACCATACTGTAGTTTACTGTGCGATTTAATATCCTGGCTCTCAAACACCGTAGTTATACCAAAGTTAAGAGTTCTAGTCGGTTAAATGTAAAATAGTTAATATGTTAGCTGTTCGGTATACAAATCATTCTCAGTCTAGTATCTGATAAGTAAAATTGAAATATCCTGTTTTTTCCTCTGAAGTAAAGTCTTTTATTCTTCCTCATAAGAACGAATTATTGCAGAAGGTTAACGGAAAAAATTGAAGATGGTAAATTGGGAAATATCTATTATCTACTTCGAAGCGATAAAGAACAAATAATATTTAAGTATTATTATAACTCAGTCAATTTTTTAAAGTTAAGAATCAATTTTGCAAACTTTGATACTCTTACACTACTCTTTGTATGATGTTCAGCAAATGAATTTAGGGATCGGGCAATTCGGTATTGCATGACGCATTATAGTGACAGCTAATGTGTTTTCTTTATTGTCTTAATATTACTGGGAGAACAGTTTGTAAAAATAATGCTATTCAATCAGTTTAACGTCAGTTGAGGTGAAAATAAAATGAAGATAACTTTATGTTTCTTTGCTATGATATGATGCCGTGGTCTACATGTAACTGGGGCCAGATTTTTAGATGTATTGTGAGAATAACACTGCAAGTCTTTCTTGGCGATTGTCAAAATGAATTCTGCGCATGTCTACATCACTGTCAATAAACAATTGTCGAAATGGTTAGGATGTAATGGTTAGAGTGATATTGGGGATACATTGAAACAATTTAATAAAATTTATGTAAACTAACGATTTCTGTCAATGAATAAATACCTTATAAACAGTCTGTGCGTACATATTTTGGGCGATGTAGCCATGTATTTATCTGTCCTTTGCATTCATATGCATCTGTCAATGTCTGTGTATAAGTAGTCATAGTTTTATTCCTATGTCTCTGAATAAGTTATGTTTCAATATTTTTAAGCAGGGTAAGCATATGTTCTGGCAAAGGTCAAGCTCTCAGTAGTATCTATTATTTATTTATTTATTTATTTTTAATTATTTATTTATTTGATGCAGCTTCCATCATTATTGATGAATTTAAGTATGGAATATGTTCAAACGTTCGGGTTGACAAAAAGAAAATGGCATCGATGGCACTTTGCTCATACGTGATCAGCAAAGTTGCTGTGTAAAATATGAAAGCAATTGAACAACGAGTTTCTAAGGTGAAGATGTTCTGAAATTGTACTTTCCGCAGCAAAATACTAGAAAAAGAACACAACCTTCAGTGTTCTAGTTCATATCCAAAAGACAGGTCAAATCCTAAAATATGATGGCATATAACAAAGAAAACATTGTGAAAGAGAACAGTAAATAAAGAAAAAACAGTAACATCTTTCATGTAAATGACAAAAATCTTTGAAACGAAGTTTTGTCAGCTGTCAATCACTGATAAATTATCCTGATATTCCAACCAATCCAAGCGTCAGCTAACTTGAGACAAAACTCATCGCTCATTTCAAGACCACACTCCAAGATATTCAAGTAGATAAGATCTGGGCAACCGTTGATGAAATCTAGAATGTCCTGCTGGGTGAAGTTTCGTATACAGGCAACATTGACACCGATGATGCGAGGAACATGCTTCCTTAATGCTGTGAGTGATTTCCCTGTTAATTGTGAACATCCATGTAAGTGGATTTTCTCTATCAGCGGCAACTTCTGGAAAAAAATATGAAATTTTATTAATAGAAATGTTGTCACTTTTTTTACACTGAAAGTAATCAATAAACAATATTTACCTCTCAAAGTGGTGTGTCTTATGAGAAAAGAAAATATGAAGTTGAGAAAATGGCCTTATCAACCAACCAAAATTTAGTAAAAAACAAAGGCAGTCAATATCTAACTTTGGTGGCGCTCTCACCTTTATCAGTTGTGAGAATATTTGATCATTAATCAAATAGCCGCAGTCCTTCAAGCGAAGGTGTTTCAGGTTGGGGCACCTTGCTGCAATTATTTTCAGTGACTTCTCTGTAAGGTACACCCCTTCCAGATCAAGTGATTCCAGAACATTGCCAAGTGCACTCCTCATAGTATTATTGCTGAGCCTTTTCTCTCGTTTCAGTTTGTGTATGATGGAGCTGAAAGAACAGAAGGGCATCAGAGTTTTGTTTGATAAATGTTCACAACAACAAGTTTTCTACATTTCAATCAAACGAATGTTGTGTATCAATTAAAGTGGGAAAGTTCGATCGATTTTAACAATGCAGTACTGTGAAAGCAATGCAATATATGAACTTTGAAAATTTTAGAAAGAACTGAAATAGATTTTGCGGTTGCACAGACAGAGATAGTATTGTGGTACAGTATTGGAAATATATGCACAGAAGGAAAATAACAATAAAATTTTCTGTTAAAGGGACAAAGTTGGCGACTTTTCATGAATTTTGTTTGATACGAGATACTACTTATATTGTTTGACATATTGAAAGATACTGAATAAATGGGTGACCCATTCATTATCTTTCAATTTGTCAAACAATATAAAAAAAAAGTAGTTTCTCGTATCAAACAAAATTCACGAAAAGTGGCCAACTTTGTCCCTTTAAAATCACCTGATTAAAACCAATGAATTTACTAATGGCAACATATTCAATCAGTCAGTACACAAGGCACTGTGGATAATTAGTGTGTATCCATGGTAACCAAAAACTCATAGCATTTGACTAAAACCCCCTTTACCCTAAAAGAAAGTTTGGAGTTATGAAAATCTGATGAAACATTGTGTTTGTTCAAACTGGCACAATATTTAATGGTATTGTTAGCAGTGTGAAAAAGTATGAGTGGAGTGGAAATATTACCTGACTAAGAATTCATCTGGAAAGTCCTCCAAATCATAGTCTTCAATATTTTTACAGATATGCTTGAAGCAGAGCTCCAGTAACCTGACAACTTTACTGCCTTCATGATAAGGATTCTGGAAAAACAATTACGAAAGAACAGGCTCTGATTCACAGCAAACACAACTTGCCAACATCCAACATTTGTCATAAATATTACGACGCCAACTTAGAGTACTTTGCTACTTAGTGGTAATATGGCAGAAAGACAGAAAGACAGACCATTTGACTTTGCATACACCCCCCTCCCCATATTTATTTGATTAAAATGTCCTTCCAATAGCTTTTTTCAATGAAATACAAAGGCTGCAAAAATTCTGCCGGTAGATTCATCAACATTTTGACTGACCATGTTACAATCCAAAAGTTTATCTCTGACAATTTTATTCAAATATTTGGCTAAAAAAATTGTTTCTGGTCACGCCTTCTTTCCAAATATGGTGAAAAAACAAAAGCATATGTTTTTGATAATTTTCATGTTTTTAGTTCTATTCAATCTGTCAGCTTTTCCAAACATACAGTTACAGTAATGTATCTTGAATTCTGCTTATTTGAATGCTGAGGGAAGAGGTAGTTTGTGTACAGCACACCATTTTGCAACATTTCACTTTCTTTATTGTCAACCTCTGCTCTACAGAAAAAAAACAGGTTGACGTGATGGCTTTGAAGTGGTATGTGCACTGACTAGAAACAACTCTTTTTGTAGGCCCTTTACCCTCTCCATTTTTCGCCCATAGAGGGCTCTGACCAAAATTTGCCCATCATATTCCCTTCTGAACTCAAATCTTTTATTGCCCCTGGTTGACTTTGAGTGTTTGATTTCATTCAGCACCTCTGTCTCTGTGTGTTGTGTAAATAATGGCAGTTTCAGTAGCTCCCTGAGATCAACAAATCCTTGAAGACAATAGAAAACTTGTATGAATACATTCAACACACAACTTTTAATTATGGCAAAGGCAAGGTTCTGTGAAAAGCAAATCAATAGTCAAGTATACCAGTATACAAGTCAGGAAAATGTAACAACTTAGCTCGCTTATTGAACCCAATCTTTTTTGAGAGTGGGGATTTGGCTTAGCGGTTCTGTCTGTTGTTTCTCCACTAGGTGACTGGATACCGTAGGTCGTGAGTTTGAACCCGATTGAAGACACCATATTTTATAACTTAACTTTTACGGAAGGGAGCTCATAGTTTAAAACATATAAAATTAATATGCTTTCTTATCAACACTATTTTCTTGTTCTTCATTGATTTAGAAACTACTTGAATCATAATCTCCTCTGAAATGAAATGAATCAATACCTTTACAGGTCTTATCCTTTATAAGGAGGGTGTTGTCGGAAGTGCGAATGTAAGACTTTCTAGGTGACAAACAATGTCTTTTATGTACGATATCTAGGTGCATCATATCAACATAGCTGCACATTTAAATTTTACAATATTCATTATTAACAAACGTGTTTTAACTTTCATCAATTGCCAACGTACCCTAGATACAGTGTTTAGGGACTGGTCAGTTTCTTCGGCCTGGGGGGGGCCGGTGGATTATTTTTTGCCGACGTCAAAAAGTGGCTGACCCCCCTATTCCAATTTTGAAAACAGGGTGACCCCCCCTATTCCAAATTTCTAAAACAGGGTGACCCCCCCCCCCCCCCCCCCGGGCGCAACAAAGATAAACAAAAGATGGACATAAATTATATATATATATATAATATATATATATATATATATATATATATATATATATATATATATATATATATATATATTATATTTTACATTTTACATATATTTATATTTTAAATAGTCATTCTATGTTTCAGTGAAATTGTTGACATGTCAGTTGTAAGATAGGAATTTCAAAGTGTCAATCTTAAAGTTTAAATACAGTACATTTTGAATGAGCTGTATTTTGAATGAGCTGTGAATGTATTTCACACTTTCTCTGCTTAACCAGATGTCCTGAACTGTTGTACAGAAATGGATGTCAATCATTAATATCAAAGAGGAAAAAGCAGTGAATCAAAAACTTTGATGGGTGTTAAGACTTGCCAACTATCCAATTAAATCTACTGAGGAGCCATAGAGAGCTTTTTTAGCCAAATCTGATGTGTACAGTGTCTGAGAGGACCTTTTCTTGTATAACATTGAAACCATAAAAGCACAGCTAATAATGACAAAAACTGCCTTTTTTAACTGTTATTTTGTTCATAAAAAAGCATCTTTCTACAGAAAACCTATGAAACAAAGGAAAATAATTGCATCAATGAGAAGGAAAGATATCTTGTTATTTTTCTATCTCTAAAATAAGTCACTGTATCAAATATATATTGTGAAATATTTGTGCATGTTGCTTTCTCATACTGAATTCTCACAGAGAGAACAGAAAAGTATCAGGAATTTGTCATCCTTTTCATATGAAATGCAGATTTCATAATGGTACACTTTCACTTAGCAAACATCAAGATATCTCTGAAAGTATGGCGCCCGAAGGGCGCGCCAAAAAATATGAAACATCCTGATATCTCTGATATATATGCCTTGTATATTAAAGTCATGCACCTGAAGGGCATGCTGAAAGATGTATGATATATTAAAGTAATGAGCTTGAAGAGCATGCTGAAAAATATTGAACATACAGATATCTCTGATGTATGTATGCTTGATATGTTAAAGTTGGGCGTGCTGAAAAATATGACTGATTATTAAAGTTACGCGCCCAAAGGGTGCGCCGAAAAATACAACTGAATGATGAATTTTGTGGCTGACACTAGCATTTTAGGCAATGATGAGCCTGTGTCAAAATTCAAAAACACACTGACCCCCCCTATTGAGCATTTCAAAAACATGGTGACCCCCCTATCACCAAAGTCAAAAACAGGGTGACCCCCCCCATGAATCCACCGGCCCCCCCCAGGCTGAAGAAACTGACCAGTCCCTTACATCGGTCGTAGGTATCCCAATGACCCCTCCTTTTAACTATATTTTTTGCTATTACTTTACTTGAGTAATTGACCATCAAAATCTACATTCAAGCAGCAACTTATTACATGTAATAGCACCTCTTTACTCATATATGGTACGAATGTGATGGTCAAATAACAGGAAATCAGTGGAAAGCAGATTATTTCATCATGTTTGTTTGCATCACATTAAAGACAGTGTTCTCCATGGTTGGGAAAACAGAGAGATAGCCAATTTACATAATGCTGCATTATTTGTACATTCCTTTGTTATGAAAAGGTATTCTTTCCTCAGATTACTAAATTGAAAATAAGTTGTTCAAAAAAATGGTATTGATAGCTCCTTAAAAAAACCCTGTGGACAACCCTGAAAGAAACAATGCTTTTACTAATAATATTACAAGTAACATCCAATCTGATTAAAATCAGATGTAGAGTACGGCGACGTCTACTTACATGGTATTCTCTTGCTGTAGTGAGAGGCAACAGCAAGAGAATACCGCGTTAGTAGACATCGCTGTACTGTACATCTGATTTTAATCAGATTGAAGCAACATCAAAAGTAATACCAGGTTACAACATGCCACAATTTATTTTGTAATTTAGTGAATTTTTGTTTATTCACACCACTGCCCTAATTGATGCATTTCCAAGCCAAGATGATCTAAAAATGTGATTAACAATTCCAAACAGATGAACGCACACACAATAACAGGCAATTTAAATTTGGCGCAATGTGAATTTCAGCATCATCAGTAAAAAGTAGGGAAGCTGTGCTGATTGGAGTTATGTAGGTCATTTCCCCCACACTCATCATGACCTGAGTTCAATTAGTCTAGAACATTCTCAAGGTCACTGCCCTTGATGACCTCACAACCTTGAATTCAATTAGTCATGTTTGGAATGTTCTGGAAAGTTGATTACTTGTGTAAGGGAGATAATTTTAGAACAGTAATTAGCATGTCAATAAAAGTTCTAGATTGTTCTTATATGCCTTTATAAAAGGGACGTGCTCAGCTTCCAGTCAGACTTTTGGGATCGTGTCTCTTGTGTGTTACTAAACTCCAGCAGTAGTCATTCTCAAGACTTTTCAAGACCTTCACTGTCAACGCTGGATTTATACTGTGGACTTTGTGCAGCTTCAAGCCTGCAAGCCAAAGGACTGTTCATTCATCCGACTGACTGTTACAACTCTGAGACTGGAGCTTTGCCGTCCCAGCTGAGATAAGTAATCTGTACACTTTTAAAGCTTGTACTCTATCCCTGACTTAGCAATTAGTTTTATTTTTGTAATAAATTTTGTTTAAACGTTAACTGCTGAGTTCACCCTTTTGTTCGTTTTCTCTGCACGTAACAAAATTGGGGGCTTGTCCGGGATACGAATATTTTGAGCCGTTTGACAACATTTTGCCTGCCTTTTCAAAACTACTGTACACTGTGAACTCAGCGAAATTTAATCATGGCGGAATTCAAACCAGACGAATTTATGGATGACCTTGATCAGGACGCATTTAATTCCCTCAGAAAAGACAACCTCTTAGCACTGGCAAATTTCCTTAAAGTAGATTTCAAAAGATCTAAGCGCAAGCGAGAAATACAGTTCAAGATTGCAAAACATTTAGTTAATTCTGGCCATTTTGAGGAGTCTGCCTTAAAAGATTATGAGCCTGAGTCTTCCTTCGAACTCAAAAAATTAAAATTAGAAATACAGGCAGATTTGGAGCTTAATAAATTGGAATTAGAAAAGGAAAAATTACAAATGGAAGAAAGGGAAAGGCAGGAAAAATTACAAATGAAAGACAAAGAATTACAAATGGAAGAAAGACAGAGAGAAAAGGAGAGAGAATTGGAAGAACATCGACTACAGTTAGAAATGAGACGTTTAGAGCTTGGACAGTCAGGAAAATTCTTCCCTTCAGACAATTTGACATCACTAAGCATTTCAGGTTAGTTCCCCCTTTCCAAGAAAAGGATGTTGATAAATATTTTCTCCATTTTGAGAAAATTGCTCAGAGTCTGAATGGCCTAAGGAGTCCTGGTCTATGCTTTTGCAGAGTGCTTTGGTGGGTAAAGCCAGAGAAATTTACATTCAGTTGTCAGTAGAGCAGGCTTCAGATTATGATTCTGTGAAGGAATTAATTCTCAAGGGCTATGAGTTGGTGCCTGAAGCTTACCGTCAGAAATTTAGGGATTGTGAGAAGGTGAAGGATCAAACTTATGTTGAATTTGCTCGAACAAAAGAACAACTGTTTGATCGTTGGTGTTCTTCGGAAAAGGTCAGTCAGAATTATGACAAATTACGACAACTTGTTTTGATTGAGGAATTTAAAAGGTGCATCCGGAGTGACATCAAGACATTTATCAATGAACAAAAGGCAGATACATTGGAGGTGCTGCACGTTTGGCCGATGATTATTCATTGACCCACAAATCTTCCTTTCTCAACAAACCATCCCAGTCCTTTTCCTACAGAAACAATGCAGGTAAATTTAACTCCTCCTTTTCATCCAAGAATTTTTCAAAGGAGAGTAGAAATCAAATGACAACAGTTCACAGAATTCAAGTAACACTCCCACATCATCAGATCCCAAGTCTCAATCTCCTTCTGACAAACAGTTCGGTACACTTTCTTGTAATTATTGTAAGAAAGACGGCCATTTAATGTCAGAGTGTTTCAAATTGAAAAGAAAACGTGAAGGTCAAAGTGGTCAAAGTGGATCTAAGCCCACCGGCTTTATTTCTTCATCAACTCAATTAGAGTCTAATAATGTGTGCAACACATTTTCTGAGGTTAAACCCCTCTTATCCCCAATTAATGAGGTCAAGGTCAATTCTTCTCAAGATAGCATTATGGGTATTTTCGAACCATTTATTCATGATGGTTTTATATCACTTGCTGGGGATTTTTCTTCCGCTACCCCTGTCAAAATTTTAAGAGATACCGGGGCTTCCCAGTCTCTTTTGTTGGCAGATACCCTGCCATTTTCTGAAAAGTCATTTTCAGGTTCTAAAGTTCTTATTAAGGGGGTAGATTGCAATGACTTTATTCCTGTTCCTCTCCATAATGTCTATTGTCTTCGGACTTTGTTTCTGGACCTGTGGCTTTAGGTATTAGGCCTTTTTGCCTTTTGAAGGGATTCACCTTCTTCTTGGAAACGACCTTGCTGGGGACAAGGTCATTACTAATCCACTTGTGACTGATAATCCTAGTTTAGATCAGGATCCAGAGCCAATTGAACAAGAGATACCCGATTTATTTCCTTCATGTGCCATTACTCGAGCCATGTCAAAGAAAACTTCTGAGAATCAAAATACTCTCAAAATAATGTCACAGATGTTGACTTAAATGACACCTTTCTCAGTCAGGTGTTTGACACGGATCATTCCGTTATCCCTCGTGGATTTGAAACTTCCAGTAAAACTTCTGCTGACCAAAGTCAGACATTTTCTAGATCAAATCTCATTGCAGAACAACACAAAGACCCAGATGTTTTGTCTTTGTTTGACAGGGTAGATGATGAAGGTAAAACTTCAGATAGCTCTGTTTCCTATTATACAAAATCTGGTATTCTCATGCGTAAATGGAGACCTCCAGATGTCTTTGGTTGATGACGATTGGGCTATAAAAACATCAAATTGTGGTTCCAAAGCCCTACCGTGCTGAAATATTGCGCCTGGCCCATGAAACGCCCTGGGCTGGTCACTTAGGAGTCAGGAAAACTTATCATAAAATTCTCAGTCACTTTTATTGGCCTAATCTCAGGCAGGATGTAGCACATTTCTGTAAAACTTGTCACACATGTCAAATGGTAGGAAAGCCAAATCAGACCATTCAAAGGCCCTTTACAGCCAATTCCTGCATTTCAAGAACCATTAGTAGGATACTAATAGACTGTGTTGGGCCCCTACCAAAAACAAGATCAGGAAATGAGTACATGCTGACAATAATGTGTACATCAACTCGGTTCCCAGAAGCCATACAAGTGAGAAATATAAGACAAAGACTATAGTGAGAGCTTTAGTCAAATTTTTCACTTTATTTGGCCTCCCTAAATGTGTCCAGTCCGATCAAGGCTCCAACTTTATGTCTGGTATTTTTCAACAAGTAATGGATCAGCTAGGCATTAAACAGTATAGGTCATCCGCCTATCATCCAGAAAGTCAGGGTGCTCTTGAGCGATTTCATCAAACTTTGAAAAACATGATTAGGACCTACTGTTTTGACACAGAGAAGCAGTGGATGAAGGAATTCATTTTCTGCTCTTTGCTGTTAGAGAGTCAATTCAAGAGTCTCTTGGTTTTAGCCCATTTGAGCTTGTATTGGACATACAGTCCGTGGCCCACTTAAGCTCGTTAAAGAGAAATTCCTATCAGACGATGATGATTGTCTGAATATTTTGCAATATGTGTCAGATTTTCGTACAAAGCTCTCTAAAGCATGTGAATTAGCCAGAGAAAATCTTGAGTCATCTCAGCAGTCAATGAAAACCAAATATGATAAAGCACCTCAAAACGGAAGTTTGAACCAGGTCAAAAAGTTCTTGTTCTACTTCCAATTCCTGGCAAACCACTCCATGCTCGTTACTTTGGGCCATATCTAATTGATAAGAAATTGAGTGATTTAAATTACATCATAATAACACCTGACAGGCGAAAACAAAAACAGCTATGTCACATAAATATGCTTAAGCCATATTTGGATAGGGATAATCCTACTATAACTCAGCCTGTCAGTGCAGTCAGTTCAAACCATTATGAAGATAGTGATACTGAAACTGACTTGAGTGAAAATACTCTAAACTCAAAGCTGGGCTCGGTCAAGCTTCAGAACTCAGAAATCCTGGAGAAGCTGGAGTCTACAAAGTTGGCACACCTCCAGCCAGAACAACAACAACAGGTGAAAGAACTGCTCCATGAATATAAACACCTGTTTCAAGATGTTCCAACGAGGACAAACGTCATCTATCACGACGTTGATGTTGGGGACAGTAAGCCTGTAAAACAACATCCATACAGACTGAATCCAACAAAAGCGAAATATCTCCAGGAAGAAGTCAAATACCTGCTGGACAATGACTTTATTGAACCCAGTAAAAGTAACTGGAGTTCGCCGTGCATACTTGTTCCCAAATCAGATCACAGTTATCGTATGTGCACGGACTTTAGGAAGGTCAACACTTTAACAAAGACAGACACTTTCCCAATCCCGAGGATTGATGACTGCATCGACCGAGTGGGAAAAGCCAAGTATGTGACAAAATTTGACCTACTGAAGGGATTTTGGCAAGTCCCTTTGACGGATCGTGCTCGTGAAATATCCGCCTTTGTTACACCAGACGGATTGTTCCAGTACAAGGTGATGCCATTCGGAATGAAGAACTCTCCAGCAACGTTCCAACGGATGATCAACGACGTCATATCCGGGGGCTAGACGGGTGTGCAGCCTACGTTGACGACGTCGTTCTGTATAGTGACACCTGGGAGGAACACATCAAGCTCATGCGGAAGTTCTTTGAGAGACTGACTGAGAAAGCAATGTTGACTGTCAACCTTGCCAAATCTGAGTTTGGTTGGGCGAGGGTAACTTACCTCGGACATACTGTAGGACAGGGTGAGGTAAAACCTGTTGATGCCAAAATCAGTGCCATTTCAAGTTTTCCCATACCAAACTGCAAACGACAACTGATGCGCTTTCTCGGTATGGCTGGTTACTACAGAAAATTCTGTCCAAATTTCTCCACAATTACTGAGCCTTTGACTAACTTACTTAAAAAGAAAGTAAAGTTTGTTTGGTCAGAGCAATGCCAACAGGCATTTGATACACTTAAAGCCATACTGCAAAGTGCTCCAGTGTTGTCTGCACCAGATTTCACTTTGCCATTCAAATTAGCTGTGGATGCTAGTGATACGGCTGCTGGTGCTGTTTTATTGCAAGAGGATAGTCATGGTGTAGATCATCCTGTTTGCTATTTTTCACGCAAATTTACAAATCCCAGAGAAACTACTCTACAATTGAAAAAGAGTGTTTATCTTTGATATTAGCTTTACAGCATTTTGAAGTTTATGTTACTTCTTCAAATCAGCCAATAGTGGTTTATATTGATCACAACCCTCTTGTTTTTCTGCAGAAATTTAAAGGCAAAAATCAGAGATTGCTAAGATGGAGTTTAATGTTACAGGAGTTTAATCTTGATATTAGACATATTAAAGGCAGAGACAATTTAATTGCAGACTGTCTCTCTCGTATTTAGAGTTTATTGTTGTTCACTTTCAAGAAATTTACTTTAGAGTAAAAAAAATTTGAGTACTTAAATCTTTTTCAAGATTACATTTGTAAAAGAAAGATTTTTCTTTGAAAAATTTTCTTTTTTTGAAGAGGGGGTGTGTTATGTAGGTCATTTCCCCCACACTCATCATGACCTGAGTTCAATTAGTCTAGAACATTCTCAAGGTCACTGCCCTTGATGACCTAACAACCTTGAATTCAATTAGTCATGTTTGGAATGTTCTGGAAAGTTGATTACTTGTGTAAGGGAGATAATTTTAGAACAGTAATTAGCATGTCAATAAAAGTTCTAGATTGTTCTTATATGCCTTTATAAAAGGGACGTGCTCAGCTTCCAGTCAGACTTTTGGGATCGTGTCTCTTGTGTGTTACTAAACTCCAGCAGTAGTCATTCTCAAGACTTTTCAAGACCTTCACTGTCAACGCTGGATTTATACTGTGGACTTTGTGCAGCTTCAAGCCTGCAAGCCAAAGGACTGTTCATTCATCCGACTGACTGTTACAACTCTGAGACTGGAGCTTTGCCGTCCCAGCTGAGATAAGTAATCTGTACACTTTTAAAGCTTGTACTCTATCCCTGACTTAGCAATTAGTTTTATTTTTGTAATAAATTTGTTTAAACGTTAACTGCTGAGTTCACCCTTGTTCGTTTCTCTGCACGTAACAATTGGAAACAAGGGGAGGTGATATCTTACCAGTATTGCTTACTCTGAGTCCCTCTTTCTCAGCTCCATAACGTAACATATAACCAAGCCTTTTGCTCAGTCGACTTTCTGCGTCCGTACTTCCACCTTGTTTCCGTTTACCTTTCCTGCATTTGATACCGTTGTCAGCATTTTTCTTGTTTTCCGACATTATCTGTACATATATTAAAGCATTGAAATCACTGTATATGATTGTATTACACGAGATTGGGGACTACCCATAGGTATTGCAGTTATATCAGCCAATTCTATTGGTTTGCATGTAGAAATGCAAGAAAACATTCTCGTTATTTTCTTGAAACTTTATGAAAAGACCAGGAATGAGAAGTCATTTTCAAAAGCGTACTTTATATAAAAAGTGGTGTCATCGAGCTAGATTTTTAATTAGAATAATAAGATTACTCTTTCTGTGCTAGAGAACATGCATTAAAAAATGCAGACTTCGCAGTTTTTTATGGTGCAATTATGTACATTCAATGCGTGGTCAGCAACACACACGCTGCAGGAATTAGCAATGATTCATATCAGTTTTGCTTAATGTTTTAGAGCTGAAGTTTGTCACAAAGTAATGTTAACTGCACAATAGGTATGTCCCAGAGGTACGTGCAAAAGGTAAGAACACTGCCTTTTCTTGTCATGTTTGATCGTTTCTTCAAATTTTTGTCTACTTTATCAAGGTAACCTTCCCCATATTAACCATATGCAATTAATTATAATGTAAATTACGATACTTTTACCTTTGCGTCGTCACCCAGCTTATATATTGGCAAGTGTTCCTCTCTGCTTGATCAGTGTTTTTGATTGAAAAGCAAAACTACACATCAGATTATCCCCAAGATCATACTGTCACCGTCTTGTGCAATATCTGACGTTGTCTACATAACTTTTTCTTACCCGGTGTTTGCGTCAGCTGAGCTTAGTCACCAAGTTGTATGGAGTCCTCTATGGTGGTGCCCTGCATAGACAAGACCGCCTAGGTTAGTGACATTTTTCAACAAAGAAACAACCAACAACCGAATCATCCAAAATGATGGCGGTCAATGCAACAACAAGCAACCTGTCAGTAACGGTAAGAATTACGTGGTTCTGAGATCTTACCATAGAGGGACTGGGTATGAACGTCAAGCCATTGTGTATTTATTTCTCAGAAGTGGTCTATTTCAAAACATTTGAGCGCCTATCACAAAGACATCCCGCACGTCTCTTTACTGTACTGCAGAAACCCTCACGTGAACTTTGACAGGAAACTGCAGCTGGTCAGAAGAGCACCACCTCTTGGAGACTAGTTGCGACCCATTGCCCCAACTCCCTGATACTATCTATAAACAAAGAAGTGAGAGCGGTTTTGCCATTGATGGCTGTCCCACAGTCACTCCACAATGGTCCACTCGTGCTGATTTATGCGTCAAAGACTGCACTACTAGCTGCAAGTCTACAGCACAGACTGAGATAAGGAGAAAAATAAGGAGTCATGCAAACATCTTTTCCTACAAGATCTGCAGTGTTTAGTTAATTGTAAAGTTGGAGCAACATCTTGTTGCTTGCCCACCACTAATATTTTTGCATTACCAACAATTATGTCAACGAGAGCAATTACCAAAGGCTTTGCAGCAATGCTATTCTGTAAAGAATTTATCAGATATGTAAGATTTTGCTGCATTATGATGTTTTACTATCACTTCATTTATTTCTTTATTCAGACAAGATTTCAGTTGGCTTCCAGCAGAGCCTTAAAGCAAAGATGTGAAGAAGTAACCAGCATCATAAATGACAGTAGTGTGAGGGTCAGTATCATATATACAC
The DNA here is from genome assembly GCF_041260155.1 of Ptychodera flava. Lineage (NCBI taxonomy): Eukaryota > Metazoa > Hemichordata > Enteropneusta > Ptychoderidae > Ptychodera > Ptychodera flava. The sequence goes on along the minus strand of NC_091939.1, from coordinate 31,982,484 downwards.
ATACAGTACATACAAACTACCATTTAGACCTCTACAATACTTATAATATGGTAACTGGTCATTTTGGCACTAAACTGTTACAGCCCCCTATTTTCCAGTCAAAAGTCGTATCTTCATTAGGACCCAAGACATTTCAGCACTGTCATTTTTTATAATAATGAGTTTTTCATTCAATTATTTTACATGTTAGAGTGTTCTTGTTAAATTTATACAACTCATACAATGTTTCTTGTAAACTCTTTCAACCGCAGCGCTCAAATTCGTATTTGCGACCTGTGCCTTTGGACAAGGTTATTGCTGCAAGGTTACTGTTATGATAGCTGATGACAATTTATACGGTGTCATCCAAAAAAAATAATTCAACTCACATTTACTGGTGTACAATGAAAATTTTTTTATCAGCGTGGCGATTTATGTTTGTTTCTTGGCAGTCACTGTTTTAGTAGTAACATGGTAGCCAAATTGGTACCATTAATGGTATGGTTGGTTATCTGCAGCCACTTTCAAAACGCCTGTGGGAAATAGAATGATGCTGAAATGTCTTAGTGCCTGGTACCGAAATATAGTGGGCCAGAACAGTTCAGTGCCGAAATGTTTAGAAACCTTGTAATATATCAACAATTCTGCATTTTTTAATTGGTAGGTTTGGCAGGCTATGTGAACGTAGAGTGTGAAAGACCTGTAAGACTGTAACCTGGAAACAACATTCTTAAACCATGTAGATATCATAAGATTATAATTTTACACAACAGTACACCAAGATGACCTACATGTACGTATACATGCACAATTCCAGAACAAAGTGATCATGCAAATATTCTGTCAATATCAGTTATACATAAGAATATGTTTGCCAGTGAAAACAAACGGCAGGTAACATTGGTTATTTAATACAACAGGACCTCCATGCGATATTTCCTCTGCTGTTGGAAAGCTTGTTTGGTTTCAACAACTCTCCGGGATGGGGTTTGAAGACTGTAACAAAGCAGACTCACCCATCGGAGTTCCAAGCACTTAGGATGTTTCTATCACCGCAAGGATCATTGATGACAATGGTGTCCAAACTGCAGTCAGATAACTATCTCAGATATGACTTCTTGGTGTCATGTCTTCCGGTAAGAAAACTTTATTTATCAGTTGAATCGATTTTCTGTAGTATCAAAAATAATAATTTGCATTCTGACAGTAATGAACTTTGTCACCAAAAGTATGGGATCTTTAATATCTGTGTTAAGAAAATCAAATCCCATGGCTGCGTGGTAAGCAGTTTTGTTCTCTCCAAGCAGGGTAGCAGTAAATGCCAAGCAGGGTAGCAGTAGATGGGGCACATAGCAGCACCAGCTGTGCGATTCTTTGAATGTCCTTTGCAATGGATATATGTTACTTGGTTCTTTCAATTATCTAATGTTCAAACAAATGTGTGCATATTCGATATTCCCAGTTACATACACATCTTTTTGTTTCCATCCTGTTAGGCTCCAAGTCGGCATGCTATCCAAGAAGGTGTTATTCCACTTTTATACGGGAATAAGTTCTCTTATCAAAGTCAAGGAAGACCGGCTAATGTGATATCCCTCAGTATCCTTTGTGTGACATCATTCTTTTAGTATCACAGTAATTCTTCTTACCGTTTTGTTCTTATTTTAATTATAAATTTTAATGCTTTGTTTTTCTTATTTCTTTATAGAGTAACACGAAATTGCGTCACTGTAAAAATTCAACATTCTCTTTCAGAGGAAGGCTATGCAACATAATTGTACTGTTTAAAGAGGCACTCCCACTTTGTAACATTTTTAAAGCACATTTTTTTAATGCCAACGGTCGATATTTGACTTGGCGACTGCGTGCGGATCGCGAGATATCGATAAAAAGATGTCATTTCCCGAGCGTATTTTTCACATCCCGAAGTTTTACGATCGTTCTAATTTTGACTCGAAATCCCCCGAAGGTTTGTTGTTGTGCTGATTGGCGATATTCTAGGGAGTCTACAATAAGTTCGAACGACGCAATTAATTTACTTCCCACTGCAAAGACTTTATATACAGCATTATGCCTTTACCTCTGGTAAGTTTTTAAAAAATTCTCCTTAGTTTTTGTCGTTTTCATTATTCTAAATCGGTTGTATTAAATTTCTAACCAAACCACATAAACATCAGTTTTACATGTCAAATATTAGCCGCCTCCGATGACTACATTTTGTCGTCTGCCACACAGTATGCCGCGCGCGTGGCATGCGTCTATGCATATCACGCGGCGGCCGCTATGTATCAACCGCACGTAACTGTGCTAGTCACCTTTGCCAATTCTGGTGGAATCAGCAAAGTAAGACTCAGCTTTCTCCCACAGGCCATGACCGATCACCGACGCAAGTGGTACTGTGGCGTACAGCAGCGTCGGCGTAGACTCGTACTCCATAGCTTAGTTGACAATGATACCAGTGCCGAACGTTCGATGTTCGGAAACTGAATTTAGGTGGGCCACCGGAATTCAAACTTTTACTTTTTTGAAGACATGTTTTTATCGATATCTCGCGATCCGCGCGCAGTCGCCTCGTCAAATATCGACCGTTGGTATTAAAAAAATATGCAAAATAAATGTTACCAAATGTGAGTGCCACTTTAAGATATAATTAAGCATTATGAATTGTAGCTCCTGGCTGGAGTAGAACCATAGTTGTGTTATTTCAGTACCAAAACAAATCTTACCTCTGTCTTTTAAAAGCCAAATTTAATACATAATTGAATTTATATAAAGCCTTTTGATGATTCCCCATTCTGAAAGTGTATTGTAATTGTTCTTTGCATTCTTTTTTTTCCTTCCTTAACTTTTTTATCAGATGCATTTGAATATTTCCTTTTCCACTTTGCATACTATATTGTTTATCCTAAGAATAAGGTGAGTGAGCTTTTCAGAAATATTTCCATAGCTAAGCCCAAAGGTTGGTTATATTGATATAAAGACTTCACTGGAAAAAAGTTGAAGGATTTTAACCCTTGGAGTGCCAAAGTCCAATTTTGTAGCCTTCATGAAATATGATGCAGACAGCGTTTTTCAGATTTTTCACATCATTTTGACTAAAAACTATAGCAAATGAAAAATTGTGTCCATTTGGTTCAAAATAATCAAAAGACTTACAGAAAAATTCATTAAAATCAGTAAAATGTTACACTAAAATTTTGGTGGCAAAAATTACAGCACTCAAAGGGTTAATATACTAACATGTGAAAGCTAATGACATGATAAAATACCTGGTTAGAAGAAGATGATGATGAGGAGGAGGAGGAGGAGAATTGTGATGGCAATGTAAATAATTATGGTTATGATGAAGGTAATGATAATTAAGGTAATGTACTGTAATGTGTTAAAATTGTATTTGTTCAAGCCTACCTAACTATTACTTTGACAACATCAACACTGTATATTGCAATACATCCTTGCCTGTTGTTTATAAAAATACGATTGTGATTATTTTAAGTCAAAGCAAAGTCATTCAAGCCAACTTTAGATAAAGTTTTAATCAATGTTCATCCACATTGTCTAGTGCGTTTTTATAGGTAGACAGTGTGTACTTGAAGTATGGAGTATGTGGTTAGTCTCATTTGCTAGTAATGTTTACTCCAGTGGAAAACTGTTCAGTTGATTTAAGATACTGTGGGGTATGTACCAAGGTTTGACATCTTCAGTGTGAAGTGAAATGTGACACAGCCAAAGGCATACATCAAAGTGATATGTGTTTTCTATCATGACTGACAGACCTTGTGATCAGAAATAAGTTTTATCATATATCTATAATAAAGTGTTTGAAAAAATTGTGATGTCCTCCTTCCAGTAAAGGAGTATTGTAAGTTGACATGTGATATAATTAATGTTCATGCAATCTGAATCCCACAAATATACAAGAAGAATTTACAGTTTTGTCGCCACACATTTCAGAAAATAGCAAGAGGATTCTCACACTCCTGGACTGTCCTTGAAAGTTGACAGGCCACCTGTGGTTTTCAAAATTTCTGAAATAATTAGTCAAGATATCAAAAGAATGATATGTAAAATGGTGGATGAAAAATTATGTATCATAAAAATGATACTTAAAAATGGTGTTTTGACCTAAGAAAGCCCTTGAAAATTGCAAAAACATAGAAGTGACTTTGAATGAATGAACAGTAGGCAAGTTCTCTTAATGTCAATATTATTTCAAACATTTACTGAATGTACATCATTTTTTGGTCTTTTCTTGTCCCTGCAGAACATGAATTTCTGGAGCAATCCCACAGAGTGTATTTATCCCACTATACTAGAGGACTATATGAACTACTTCCTACCTATAGACAATACCAATGCCTCTCTGTTATCAGGCGGGAACCCAGGATCCTCACCAGGCCACTCTCCACAGTCACCATACAGCAGGTAAAAAATCAGTCTTGAATTTTACCAATTTCATTTTTGATCCATAATTTACTACATTTTAAAGATCCAAATATTACAGTATTTCTCCACTGTTTAAACCATCACAAATGATGCTGTGCATGCCTTTAACTGTGACAAGCATAGATTAGTTTCAGAGCTCTCTGGCATTTTGTTTTTCTGGTACTGAAATGCCAGAGAAATACTACACTAGGTGGAGAAAGTGGCGGTACATATAACTTAACTTCTTACAGTTGGTCTGCACCGGCCTCGAGAGAATGTCTTCAAAAGATTTTAGGGTTTTTTGTACTGCATGGAGCTCTTCTTGTTAAAGGTTATTTTAAGTTGTGAAAAGGGAAGTGTGCGTCTCGAAAGTGAAACCCTAAACTTTTGCTCAAATTTTCCTCAATGAAACTTTCAGCCATTCTCTTACCATATCAAGAATAAAATCAGGGGTCATTGTGCAAAGTTTAGTACTGGAGAAACAAATTACCTGCTACATGTATTTACTGATATTTGAAATTCAAAATGGCTGCAATCCCTGCGTTAACACCATGATGAAGAAAAATTTTTGACTTTCCAAAAACTAAGATGGTGAAAATGTTTTTTACTACAAGAGCTTTAAAATGAGTTCCTACAACTAAAAGGGATAGATCAGAAAAGAATTGTAAAATTTTGAGAGTCAAAATATGTCCCGAGGCGTATTCTTCCTTTAATAATTGGTGCCAATGCAAGCAAAACCAGTTTAAATTGGTAGATGGTAACCCTGCATATTAAGTAACATATTGGCTAAATGATGCTTAATTTTATGTGTATTATAACTTGTTCTTTTATGTTCTGACAGGATTCCTCAAAATGGGGTTCTGTTTCATTACCTTCTGTAAGTGTGTACTGTATTTGGTTTTGTTACACAGTCCTGCGCTGATCCTGTGTCTATACCCTGTAACTGGCTCATCTGTATATGTACACTCCCCAAGTGCGTGCAGTTGCACATGGTTCTCTTGCATCCCGTGAGAAACCCCTTTCACACCCCTGTTTACTGTTGTACAGGTCCAACCGCACTGTTTGAAACTGTGGGGTTGCACCAAAGGCTGGGGATGGAAAGGATGATGATGGCTTTGTGATGTCTGCATTTATGGCACGCTTGTTGATTTAGTTCTGAATTTGTACCATCATGTCTTTTCTCACTGTAAAATGTATCATAACAATGACATATTCTGTTAAAATTGAAAAACAATTCAGTTTCTACACAGTAGTGATAAAATAGGTATATCACAAGTGAGTTCAATACATTTAAGATATGGTTAGTAGCAGGTGCAAGGCAAAGTATATGTATATTTTTTCTGCTATTTGATTGACTATTCTCAAAAACTGAAATTTGACCTGTGTAACAGCTTTGAGGGCAAACCAAAAATGAGTCAGATTTGAGTAGAGAAGTGCATGGTGATGGTTGACGAACTCAGAACTTCAAACACAGATGCAATTTTCACACAGATTGTAACTGTCTGTGATGTCACGACTGTTATAAGTAAGATGTGCTTTGGCTTGTAAAGCTTTCCTGAAAGTAATTATGCAAGACTTGCAATGCAAATCATCAGCGGCATGAAACATTGTAAATGCATATAGCAATGCATGTATACATGTATGCAATGTATTTAGCAAGACAAATTATGTACCTTAAAACATTTTCTCTGATATTATAATGCTGTTGACAAACTGTTAATTCCATGTTAACTCCAGCCAATGCTAAAGTATGCAGTTATCAACTGTCATTGATATAGTGAGAAGTTAATTTCTCAAAAAGACATCCAAGCAAGGTAGACAATATCGCTTGATACGTGATACATTGTCATTTTGCAATATCTTTGAACTTGTAATTTTTACTTTCCATCTGTTTTATGATTGTTCATGGTGATGATAGTTAAAACTATAATGAAAGAGTGTGTTGGATCACTGCTAATCATTCTTGACAAGGTCAACAACCTTCAATTGTGGAAACTTGCTTACTCCTAAGTTCTGTAGTGTTACTATGTCAGCTCACATGGGTTGTGTATATTTGCAGGAAGTCACCCAGTTTTCAGACTCCCCATGGAAGCAGTCTTCAGCAGAGATCACACTCACAGCACTATCAGTCGCCATCATTCAGTGGCCTGATCAGAGGTGCCGCTTCCACTCAGGTCAGATCCCCTAGCCAAGCCACAATGAAGTCAGACCCCTCAGCTCATGAGCAGTGGAGATCGGAAACATTTGCCCAGATCTTGGCAGAATTCTGGCTTAATCAGAACTCACTGGATGTACGGGATAGAAGCCTGTCTGAACAGTTTGCAGTAAGTTGATCTTGTGAATGAATTCATTATATTGTTAAAGCTTTCTTACATATCATTTGAGATGTTTCAAAATTGTTCTTCTTTTTTTGTCAAATCGGTATTGGTTCCTTTTGGATGTTTCATACAATGTTTCTTGCTTTGCATTTTTATAGCAGTCCACAAGTATATTATATCCCTCTGTTTTTCTCCCCCTGACAGGAAAGTTTTCGGCCAAGTCATGATCATGTACGTGTTGTACGCATGATGGTAAAACATCTCCATTACTTTGCGAACTCTGCAAAAGACACCACTATCACATCACCATACCAGCAGCATATTGAATGGCCTCTTGATGACCTCAAAAGGTAAAACTTTCAAAATCAATCCATGTCATTATTCCATCCAGCTGAAAATTCACCCTTTCAAGGAATAGTAAACTTTTTCGTGCAAATGCTATGTACATGTATTATGACCTTTTATGAATATTTGTACATGTACTGAAACTATCAGTTGATCAGTTGTTTTAGAAGATGAGTTGAACATTCTCTCATTTCTTCCTTGATTTGTATTACTTATTTCCACCATCCATATATATGTAAACATGCACATGACAAACAACACTTTGCACTTGATCTCAAACCTTTCCTCTATCCTCGAAACAATACTTTTGAAGTGTGAAAATCGGACAATGAAATCATGACGTGAACTTACACCACACACAATCAATTTAATAAGTGCAGGTTTTGACAAGTTTAAACTGCAGACAAGATTTTGAACCACAAACATTTCAATTCTAAATACTAAAAATGATAGAGTATCATGCATGTACACAATTACCATGGTGTATTAAACCCTGGCATGTGGTTGTATTGGTGCAAAATGACAAAAGAGCTAAACCCATCCAAAAACTTACTTGTTATTAGCATCTTTTTATTATTCACAGACCGTAACTCAGTCTATAATAATCATGACATTGAAATGATGATTTGTGTACGAAAAATAAATAAATAAATAAACTCATCCTTTAAGTTGACAGTTTCTAGTGTTACCCTTCTATATCTCTAATCCATTTGTCTTTCAGGACCATCATCCCCCACATCTTTCAGAAGAAACTCTATGCATTCTTGAGACATGGCTTTGACAAGTGGCCTTTGGATGCCTCATTTAGACTGGTATGTACAGTCATTGCAGTACAAAAATTTGAACAATAGGGAGAGCTCATACATTGAAGTTTTCTAACATAAGATCAGTCAAACAATTGAAGTTATATTGAGCCAGATTGTTGTACTTTTCCTATGAAGAACTGAGATGCAATGAAAACTTCAGATTTTTCATCATAGTGGACAGGGAAAAGCGTTCTTTATAGTTAATTTATAGCTTTGTTTGTTATAACAGATGTTGGAAACCTGGTTAAGTTTCATACAACCCTGGAGATATGTAGAGGACCGAAGATTTACCACCAGTAGGGTTGAGACAAAGGACAAATCTGTCCCACCAAAATGGTAAAATGTTTATTTCTTTAATTCTTTATAAACTTCAATGACTTTGCCAGTGGCAATAGCGTTGATAGTGCCAATAACCTGTTCATACCAGTTCCCCAAAGACAGTTCTGCACACACCATTGATAACAACAGCATTAGGCCAAACCATGGTGGTGAATGTGTTCAATTCAATCCAAATTACTTTATTATCCCCACCAGAACCATACTTTCGTTCAATCACGTGACTTTCTTTGTTTTTGTTGGGCCATCACTGTGCACATTACAGACAATATCAACATTGGTGAAAATTCATCCCACAATGTTTGATCATGGGGCATTTCGTGCTTTAATGAATTTTATGAACTTGAAATGTTATTATTGTGCACTCACTGATTAAAATTTTAATCTTTCTAGGAGTAAGTTTATAGCAGATAATCTTCTTTTCTACACTACGCTGTTCATCGACTTCCTGCCTCGTGCCTACAGACAAGACTTGAGTGCATCGAAGAACGCCCTCATGCTGTTCAGGGTCAGCAAAATCTACGCCACACAAAACCTCGCTGAAATGATAGAAGAAGGTAAACTTGAAATTCTTCTTCATTTTGAAAATAAACTCTTCGCATAGTGTTGGAAAGAGCCATATAGATACCCTTTGTAATGGGAGAGGCGCATGCACATGGTGTAATGTAAATTTCTGTTCATAATGCTTGTAATCTTTGCTCTGACCAGGGATATTCGGTACGATGTGTGACCCCAAAACATTCCTTCTCATTAGCCTTATGTACTGTATATTCCTGACAACTGTGCCACTTGGGTTTAGGTATATGAACATGAATTGTTATCAGATAATTAAAATAAATGATTATGTCCTGTTCTGTGCAGGCTGGCCATTTTTACTGACTATCAAGAAATAAATTTGTAAATTCTTGGAGGTTGGAAAAAGGGAGAAAATGAAATTTGAAAATTAGATGTATATCCTTTAATCAATACAAGTAATGTAAACTCTGCAATGGTTCTACTCCAGAATAAACAGGAGGCAGTGAGTTCTACAGACTCAGTACGCCCAAAGGATCACATGATGGCTGTAAAAACAAACCCATGTGCATGCACGTATGGAGATACAAGTATTTATGTGTGCATGTTGCACATTTGGGTTTGTTTATACCATGGTCCATTCAAATTCCTGTTTTTACCGATTGACAGACAAGTATCTCTTTGTTACATTTGTACAGCGGAAGGTTTACTATACGAGCAAGCAACACCAAGCATTTCAAGACTTGGGTTTGAACCAAGCAGACCCCTTAGTGCAGGGGGTAGTTTTCTATCTCCTGTCAGACCCCCTAGTAGTGCAGTGCTAAAGCAACAATTGGCTGAACTTGAAGGACAAGGGTTTATATACAAACCTCTTTTTGCTGAAGAAATGCAAAGCTTGGTAAGACTTTAATTATGGAATATGTGCAATTTTTTGTTGTCTCTGTGTGGATATAAATGCGGCTTTTAGACATTTAAGCCTTTGCAGTTCTCTTCTCTCATTGTTGCCTTTGACTGATTAAAAATTTCAACAGGCCATATCTTGAATTACATCAAATCAGTATATTGATGGCGCAAATTCAATGATCTGATTTGGTCAGTAAGTGAAAATTTCTATTCTATATTTATGATATAGCAAAGTTGAACATGCACAAGCTCTCAGCTGGAGAAAAAATTCATTTTTGACGTTGCACACCAGAATTTCAATATACCTTTATGATTGTATAGCAATAAACCCACTGGTTTTGACCAGTTCACACCATTATATGCACTTGCTACCACTTATGCACATATATTATGAACTGGTCAAAATCTTGAGGTATACCTAATGATGTTGTGGTTTATTGCATACCATGGGTAATTATTTGAGCAATAAACCAAAACAGCAATTCATTGATAGCAATGCAATCAGACAAACTTTCCAATGTCACTAACATAATGTACTATCACTGTACATTTCAAAATGAATTCATACACGCTGTAGACCATTTCAGAATTTTACGGTTTTTAGAGTTCTAGAATCTGTTCCAGAGGCACTTTCGGTATTTAAGAGTGACTTTCTATATTGTACACTTTTCTATCCAGATTCAACAGCTTCTTGGCAAAATACTTCACGCCCAGAGCACACTGAAATTACTTTCTAGACCTGATGGTGGTCCATCTGGTGGATTCATGCATTTGCTTGGTCTGGACACACTCATGGATCTCAACCAGCAGATAGCAACATCCAGCAGTTACAGAGATCCAGACGGCTATGACGACCCTCACACAGATGTCAAGAAGGTTGACTCACATCTTCATCAGGCATTGCAATATTTATCCTCAGTTTTCAAGGTAATATTTCTTACTCCATTTAGTGAATATATATAGAGCATCAACCCTTTCACCCCCTCTTCCTTCTCTAGAGGTCCAACTTTATCATAGAGAACAGTGGATTGGTTCATACCATTGGCGTAAAATGGTTTAACATACACACAGTCATATATGTATGAGGTCATATTAGGATTGCATGATTTGATTTCACAAAGAAGAAAAGCCATTTCTAATGGCTATACATCTACCAAGTGTAACAAGTGTACCTATGGCGTGGGTAATATTATTACACCTCTAAGAAAACCTCTGAGATAATTATATTGACCATGTCTCCTCACTCTTTTCATCTTTCTCAGCTATTCCTTCCATTATTCCTCTTCATGTGTACATATTTCAAGTGTCAGACCATTTCTCTGAGTTCTGCCATACTGTCATTTCCAGGTTGATCCACCCACTGCCAGTGAAACAAGCGTGACATGGGGTTCAATATCAGATGGTAAAGATGAAAGCAAATCACACCTGCCAGACATGATAGATGGAGAATTAACACCTCTAGGAAGATACCAGGTGGGTTATTGCGCTAAAATGTAAATTATACCCTTGAGAAAGTGACATAGACACTGTCTACTTTGGGCTGATGTGCAGCATCTCAGAAGCTGTTATCCAATTTGGTTGCTGAATCTGACCATTGTAATTGAATAATACAAATAGACTCCCTAAGTTGCTGTGAATAATGACAATCAACCAATCAGATATAATCTTCTGAGCACGCTGCACATCAGCGGTCTAGTTTTACAGCTACTGCAGAGTGTAAAACATGATCTGTGGTAGTCAGTTTCTGTCCTGTCTTTTTTTTGGTATTTGAAAAATAACTACAAAATATTGTACTTTACACCCTTCAATATTTTATTTCCCCTTTCAAAACTCTCCTATGAACGGGGTGCAAGTCAAAAATGGTTTGTTCCAGTGTAGAGATACCAGTTTACTTGGTGGAGGAGTTGTCTGCTGAGTTTGTAAATTCCTTATCAGTCTTCAGTCAATAAAATAGGCTCTTGTTAAGGAAAACACCAGAGCATGTAGCCCACTGTTCAGCCAAGTTGTTGGGTAATTACCAAATTTGGCATACTGAATATACTCACCTCAGCTGTCAAAAGTTTGTGTTTCACTGTGCTACATGTAATATTTTCAAATAGCATGCATGAAATCGATGAAAAACTTATGTGTTTTTCTGAAAGGTTTTACGATTCAATGGCCAAGTGAGAGTTAAGTTCTGAAGAACCAACATTCATAACTGGCACTCATATGTACAAATACTGTGCAACAAAAGTTCCATAGGTTGCTATGAAATGCATGCATCACTGTGTGTTTTATGAGAATGTTCTGTTCATATCATGTATTGCAGTTGGCCAATGGTCTACGCAAGTTTGACATAGTCTACCAGGGTGATCCTGACTTGCAGCCAATCAGAAGCTTTGAAAATCCAGCGCTGGTCAGACTCCTGTACAGAATCTCATCAAGTATCAATACACAGGTGAGTGGCATTTCATATCAGGACCAGCATTTCAGAATATTGTGTGAAGATCTAGTTTACCTTGGCATTATGTGCAACCCTTGATGATCATACCCTATTCAAAGTGATGATGATGTCAATCATATGTCAATTGTTATTATGCAACAACTTCCTTAAGATGCGGGATATTTCAGGTCACGCTTGTGCATGATTTGTTATGTGACTCTATTGGCAAACTTCAGTCTTGAAAATTGGGAAAGATGAATTGAGAAGTATAAATCAGAAAGCAAATTATCACTATCAGACCTAATGGTTCTACTCCAGAATGAAGAGGTTGCACCACTGTGTTCAACGGACTCTGTAAGCCCAAGAGATCACGTGATTGAGGTACAAACAAACCCACATGTACAAACGCTTATGGAAATACATGTATTTCTATGCACGTTTGTGCACATGGTTTTGTTTGTACTGTGGTCCATTCAAATTCTGCCTTAAATCTTTAGCAGTATTGTACCCTTCTGCGTTGTAGTGTGTATGTATATATCCTACAAAAATATTGGATTCTGGATATCAAAAATATACCAATTCAAAAAACATGATAAAGTCCCTCGGTCATTAGATGCCAAGAAATACAAAACTGATGTTAAGTATGGTAACTTACATCTGAAAATAATTGTGTGTAGATCTATTTGGTGTTCAAGAGACTTGTAGTCTATTGATTGTCGAACAAATGTATTTATTCTCTGCATTTGTTTCAGGCTGGTGATAAAATCGAAGAGCTTTGTTCCAGAACAGACATGATTGGTCGGCTTGCAAAGCAGTATTTCAGCCCACCGTCTATATCATCCTGGCAACCATATCTAGCATCATCATCCAGCAGTCCTATATGTCGGAGGAAACTTGCCACTTTGAAACCTAGACTTAGTTTGCGATTCCTAGGAAGCTATCAAAACATTGGATACATCCTTGGCTTTTTCATGTTCTGTTACGTGTATAACATTGGATTTGTGTTTGGGATTGTTTTGGTTCTGTTTTTGGTGCTGCTTTATGGACTTGTCAGAGTTTTGCTGTCTTCAAGAAAGAAAAACAGCGCCACCAACGGCCAATGACACTGACAACTGGAACCATTTGGCTGGTAATTTGATACATCTCACTATTGTTGAAGATGCATGTTTCAGACATTTTGGTCACAAAACTTGTGATAGGAGTGTTTCCTGATGAAATTATGAATTGCAAAGTCTACTGTATAGACTCATGCCTACATGTGAATGATTCTCATCAACCTTTGAATGTGCAACAAGACAGTTGTTTTAAGATCCAAGTAAACGCTTTGTGACACAAGTTCAATAACCAAATCTGTGCGTACTCATTACTGAGACGGGAAAGGTAAAGCTTCTTTTGCCAAATCCAAAATGACCCTCTACCAAATAATCACTGCCAGTGATGTGCCTTGGGACAGAAATGAAAATTTGAGCCACCATTGACTAGCTGTTATTGAAGTACGGTATTCCAGTGTACAGAGTTCTTTAGTACATTTGGAGTTTTCAACTTTGACCATGAACCGTACATGGATACTGTTGACACTCTGTCTGCAGTACCATCCTGTATGCCAGCAATAGGTCAAGTATAGTTATATCCACATATACAAGTACCAATATGAGAAATGATTGGTACAGATACTGTGAGACTTACGAGCACATACTCTGTGCATTGTTTAGTGCCATTTTTAAATATTTCCTTGTCAATGCAGTGAAGAAAATTTCAATATGATATATTTTTGCTATTATAAAATTGTATTTTCTGTTTATTCAAAATAATTTCAAACTGTTAATTGACCAGAATCTGTCTCTCTTAAAAACATTCATTCACTATTAAAATTCCCTGCTCGCACAAACCCTTTTAAGGCATCCCTTTCTGGAAGAATACCACAAATTATCTATATGCATAGAGGGCAGGACCTGAATGGTCAGTAAAGTTTGTGAAAACACACGTAAAAGTAAGAAGCTTGTGACTTCATCGAGAAAAAAATTCAGCAAAGTTGAACCATTCCAGCATTCAAATACCCTGCAAAAGTTATTTTTTTTTACGTTTGAATGACAAATAGTAGAGCTCAACATTGACACTTGTTTCTTCATAATCATCATTATTCTAGACGTATAAAGAAATGGAACAGTCTCTTACAAATGGAATAAAAATATTTTAAAAGATATTATGTGATTTGTTGTGTTCATTCAAATGGTGGGATAAACTACATTGACAATCACATTATTAGTTTCCATTTCGCATTTATTTTCAAACAAGAGAATGTAATTAAACATGACATTTCCTTATAAAATGTGTAATTTTACATCAGTAGCTGTCATGCACTGGAAAAAGGTACACTTTTGTAAAAGGAAAAGGACGTTCTACTCAATCTTCATTTACAGTAATTGTAGCCTACTGAAAGCGTAGCCTTTTTTACCAGACTTGTCTGAAAGCAAATCATCCAATGTGCATTGAAAATAAAGGCTGACTTGGACGTTTTATCTTTAGGAAATGTACACTGAGTAGACAACAGCTAAAATAATATGTAGGCTTGAAACTCCCCTTTCACTGAGTCTGCATTTAAACAACATCAATGGACTTTTCTGTATAACTACATGTATCTCACAATTATAACTATCTGCGAGGTATAGATGCATTCATGCCAACTGTTCCACCCTGCCTAAGTCAAAGAGTTGATCTTTAAGCATTGCCAGACAATAAACCCTTTTCAGTTTAGTTGGGTGTGACTGTTTGCAATTTTTCAGCCAATGAGACAGGATTCTTTTAGATTAATATATTTTGAAACACAAATTTGGCTGTTACAAAACCCAAATTGAAACACAGCATATTGGAGAATATGCCATTGATAGAGTTTTACCAACTTTATCAAAGTTTTGACAAAAGAGTGAAATCATACGTGTCAACGCTTCTGAAAATGCCCTTAATGTCAGGTCATATTGTAAAGTACAAGAAAAATTTGAAATGCAAACCTTGAATTACAGATTTGTCTGACTTTCGTGGTCTAGCTGCCGTGCAATGTTGGAATACAATGACAGGCAAATTGTGAGTGCCATTGGATCAGTAAATCTGATGATACGAGATCTTGTGCCACCAAATGTTGAATATATTTTAGGATTACACACTCTCATTGTCTCTTGGATAGAATGGTTAGGACCTGATAATTAGTATTTCTGTGTTTGTGAAAGTAACACAAGATTCCTGTCACTGTACATGTGACAATTGGCCAGTGTGTATACTACATCTCCAGAGCTTACACATGTTTGGCAACTCCAGTTAGCACAATGTACACGTACCTGAATTTGTCATCTTACACTGGCAGGTTGCAGTGACATAAACCAAGTACAGTAAAAGCAGCTGATCAAATATGTACCATCAGAGGTATAACATGTTGTGAGACCAGATCGAACTATACAGGTATGCAATTGAACTGTGAGGCAATTTTTCTCAGATCAAATCCCAGTGTTGAAATCATGGTAAAGTATTAATTTGACACTTCCATACATCTTTGATGATGGGTCAGATGACAACTGCTTGCAATTTGCAGAAAAGTCTGGTTTCTTATTTTTTTTACATCTGTCACAAATTTCTTCTTCAGAATGTGCAAACAATGAAAGCTTTCTATGAAAGGGACCACAATATCATGAACACAACTTGCTTGAAAAGAATAATGGCTTTGAAATTGTTCATAAAAAATGCAAAAACTTTTGCATTTATAAACAGTCAAAGTGTCCTATCATTGGACACTAACTTAGAAAGAACACTTGGTCAATTTCTGTAATTGATCTCTTAAATATGTAAAGTATTAAAACAGCACATCAGTATCTATCTTTTCTTACGTTTTTTTCTAAAAAAAGAACTTTTGAAAAATAAAGAGAGTTCTATATCTACCATTTTGCTATTTAACTTAGCCGGCTACTTGAACAAGTTTGCAAAATCTGCATTACTCATTTTCTTTGTGGTACTACTACTACTACTACTACTACTGTTACTACTGCCAGTACTACTGACAGTGCTGTCTTGCTTGTCACCAGTCCCTTGTCTGCCGGTCTTGGATGGAAGTGGTGGTTTGCTGATGGCCCGGGGCATGAATGCCAGCTGTGTTCTGCCTTTGCCACGGGGTCCGAAACCAGGCCTGGAAAAGAAACAAGGAAACTGATTTCAGTGAACATCCCTTTCAAGCATTACTGTTTGGTCTCTTCCTGTTGTTTTCAATAGAAAAGTTGGGCTAATCAACTTAAAAAGAGAAATGCGCGCAGTGAAAATTTAAATGACGAAGGATTTGCCTACCATAAAAATCATATGATTTCAACCACTGTTACAGTATTAATTCAACTGCCTCTTTTTCTTCAGAAAATATTGTATATTTTACCTTTTATAATTTAACTGATGGCTGAAATGGGAATTTCTCCAATTTCAATATATTCAACCAAAAGACTTTGCCATCCAAAAACAAGATTTGCTTATAAATTGAAACATCAAAGAGAAGCACCTTTCCAGTCCTGCACATTACTTTAAGGTACCATATCACCTGCACATTCTTTGCAGAGGAAGAGTACTCATCTATTTCTCTGTGATGTGAAAAACCCTAACAGAAAATAAAAGATGATACAAATCACAGTGATATGCTTACCCTCTTGGTCCCCTTGGTAACTCTAGCAAGTCTTCCTCCAGTGTAGTGCCTTTCTTTGGTTTCCTGGCAGGAGGGTTGCTAATGGCAACACTGATTTTGAAGTCTCCCATCTGACTGCCATCAGTTGCTAAGACTGCTTTTGCCGCCTCCGCCTGATTTGACATTGGTGAAAGAGAAAGTGAAAACTCTTCAAATATCAATGTCAGGTGTGATTGCACTACTTGGGGACTGTTTCAGATATGTTGAAGGCATTTTAAATGATGCGGCAATGTAAAGCAAATTATGATATTTAGAATTGAAGTTTACTCTTAGGATATATTGTCCTATATATATAAACCGAAATGACATAATTTTTATGACATACTCGGTGATGCTCTGGGTAGATTTTTGTCAATACTAATGTCAACTATTTTATTTTGCACACTGCATCATACATTATTTCATCATTAGCTTTAAGACCTGTGCCGTTACTCTCTTATAAGTATCAGATTTGATCACTTTGATGACGTCATTTCTTATATTTACTAAAATTTCATCTATTGTCATAAACATTTATTGACTGAAATGCCTGGCACTGCAGTTCATGGTTTCTAATAATAGGTATTTTGTCATGAAATGCAAGCAGTCTGTGATGGTTATACAGTACTTGAACTAGAACTGTTACAATGAATACCACAAAATACCATAATCTAGCAAAATGAAACCAAAAATTATGAATGAAAAACCTACATTGACTAAAATATTTTTTATTTTTTAACTATTCTATTGAGGTTCAGCTTTTCCATGATTAAATTTGTTGAACACTTTTTTATTTTTCTATAGCAATTACAAAAATTGCGTTTTGATGCATTTTGCAAATTTGCGCGCCTTGAAATCAATATACACACAAAACACCCATGTGACTTCATGAAAAGTTTACTTACCTCATCTTGATATTCCACATAGGCTAACCCTTTGGGAGTTCCAGATCTGTACGTCACTATCCGTATGTCCTTGATT
Source organism: Ptychodera flava (assembly GCF_041260155.1). NCBI lineage: Eukaryota > Metazoa > Hemichordata > Enteropneusta > Ptychoderidae > Ptychodera > Ptychodera flava. The sequence continues at coordinate 31,964,769 of NC_091939.1, read as the reverse complement.
GTACCATGCTACAGGACAATGTGAAGGAAAATGATGGTAGAATGATGTGGGTTGATTTGAGATAGCACATAGCTTGCTTTGCTGAAGTATACAAACTGTCAGCTTCTACAAATACAGATTTTATTTTTTCATGTGCAACATAGAATACGCCAATACATATGTAATAAAGAAAGTTATTGTCTCTTTAAGACAGAATTACCAGTATGTGTATTATATGTAGGGAAGCTAGCATAGTACATATACAACAGAAATACATAGATAAGATTTCTGAAAGGATGTAGTAAAGTGAGAACTTGGTCTTCACATAGTTCAAAATGTGGTATTATTTGATACTTTACCTTGCCGAAGAACTCCTGCAGCTGTTGTTTGTTGATTGTCCTTGGCAAGCCAGATACAAATAACTTATTCTTCTCCATGTTGGTACTCCACTGTCAAATACAGAGGGAGAATATTGTGATGAATTGTGTGGTCAAATATGCAGTAATGATGACAACGCCCTCTATATCTAGTGACTTTGTGTGAGACACACAGACAAGACCTATTCTGAGAGGAATATTCTATCTATTTCAAAACCATCAATTGTCCGTGCCCGGATAGTTACCTGTAAGCCTAACTATATTGCAAACAATAATATATGAGCAACCAAATTTTGAAACTTCACCAGTATTTGTTCATTGGGGACACCCCATATTTTTTTGTACTTGGACATCCACTGCTTGTGAAATTTATCATTACACCAAATTACACTCAAATGTCTAATTTCATCAGAGGGAGATGTGAACACTGTCTCTCCAACTAAATCAAAATGACCACAGTCATGTGATTACTGATGACTTTCTGAAGATGTTTCCTGTTGAGAGATAATTCCTGAGGCATAGTGATACATCTCGATACAAATGTTACTTGTTCAATATCAGAAATACCTTCTCAAACATTGTGAAACAGTAGAACACACCAATCTGGCATAAACATCTGAGTTAGGTTTTAACATTTATGCATTGTATGGTAAAGGTAAAAGCCATCACACTCTCACAAGCACATTTGATTTAACAGTATATGAACAGCCATTAAAGTTTTCTTGTCAAAATTATGTCAACAAGAACTGCCCCTATGGCAATGTTGTGCAAAGTTCAATTTAACACCAAAATTATTCATGTCAAAAGAAACCGTGCAAAGATGCAACAAGTCATTGTCAATGACATAGTCCCCACTTGTAATAGGAGTATTAGTCTTGATGGGGCAGGGAAATGAGGTCATTAAGAAGTATCACTGGAGTGTATATGTTCAGATCTATGGACACATAGGTCTATGTCATTGTTCCCAATTTGAAACAAGAGGCATGTATAAGTTATGGTTCTAAATCAGGAAAAAAGATCTCAAACCTCTAGCTGTATTGGCCAGCCAAGAAATACATATGTGCATAATAAATGAGGTACAAGATGTGACATCTTAAGGTCTATTATCCTATCAAAATCAAAGCGTAAAGAACTTGTGGTTACTGAGATATGCATATATGCATATTGAAGGTCAAAGGTCATCAAGGACACGTGACATTTTGAAAAAAAAAACAACATTGTATTGCTAATTAATCCATATATGCCAAAATTCAGACCTCCAGCTCTATTGGCTTGGCCACAATTATATATGGGCATAATTAACGAGGTTAAGCATGTGTTGTCATAAGGTCTTCCATCCTACTCAATATAAAGGACATAGCACTTGTGGTTACTTATTTGTTGACATTATCGTGTATTGTAGGTAAAAGGTTATAGAGGTCACATGACATTTTGTCAAAAAATGTCTATCCTATAGTCTATCCCTATATACTAAAAATCGTACATTTACCTCTATTGGCTTGCTCAAAATTAGATATGACATAATTAATGAGGTACAATATGTGGCGTCATAAGGTGTCCCATCATACCAAATATGAAGGGTGTAGCATTAATGGTTCCTGAGTTATGGACAAATATGTATATTTGAGGTCAAAGGTCACCGAGGTCACATGACATTTTGTCAAAAAAATTGTATTGCTAAGTTATCCTACATACCAAAAATCATACCTCTAGCTCTATTGGCTCGCTCAAAGTTAGATATGCGCATAATTAATGAGGAACAATATGTGGCGTCATAAGGTGTCCCATCATACCAAATATGAAGGGTGTAGCACTTGTGGTTACTGAGTTATGGACAAATATGTATATTTGAGGTCAAAGGTCACCGAGGTCACGTGACATTTTGTCAAAAAAATGTATTGCTAAGTTATCCCTATATACCAACCAGATATGAACTGAAAATGCTCACGTGTTTCATTATATATTGCATTTATGTGCAAGTTTGAACCTTTGCTACATGCTTTGCTACATTTAAAGTGTTATGATCAACACAATGAATTTCACCACAGATCAATTCTAAAGGTCATTAAGTATTCAAATATGTAATTAGCTGAAATAAAAATAATTAATTTCTTTGAGTACTGTCATTGTATCACAATATAGCATGTGTAATTACCTTTGGTCAAGTCCTTCAAGCTCTATATGCCAAACCGTGAAAGCTTGTTAGCTATTTATGCAAATTATGAATCAGCTGACATGAAAATGCAAAATGACTTTCAATACTGTTATAACCTGGTATAATGATCAATGTACACAGCATGTTTCGCCAAATTTTATCAAGTAAATGCCAGTATATATCCCTAATTTGGAAGGTTCATTAAATATGCATATTGGGAATTGGCTGAAAAAAATGTCAAATGACTTTCAATAATCTTGTATCATAGTATCTTTAATGTACATAGCAAGTTTTGCCAACTTTGGTCAAGTCAAAACAGATAAATATCGCTAATAAATGCGGGATATCGGACCGCAGGCGGGCGAAGATTGCATTATAAGCGCGCCAACCCAAACTCACTGCATGGACATCACATTTACGAAATCGAAGTCCAAAGTCAACTACGTCATTGTTAGAATAAGAGAGGTTTTCCATAACACGGGAGCATACCACCACAAATTTTGCACAGATGGCGTTGCACTTGCATTGAAAAAGGGTGCATGGGAGCATGGAACGCGGGCAGTTTCCCTCGCTATGGGTAGGAAATGCATTGAGCAAGACACACTTCCGGGTTCGCAAAAAAAAACCGAGGATCCCATTTACGGGGCGCTCAAATATAACTATTTGCTGTGATACATAGCAGAGGCGTATATGTTTGTGATGCTGAAAATAACATCAGTAAATAAATGACGGGTTTTAAAAGTTGACGTTTTTTTGCGATGAAACAGACTTCTGAAGGTAGCTCGCTTGGGAACACGTCATCCCAGCCGCTGTCCGCTTTGACCCCAGTAATTCACACTGGTTTTGGTCGGCCCCAGGTACCAAGTCACTTCGACCCCCTCACACTTTTGCCTACATGTCCACGGAGACGATTCAACATGTTCCACAACAAAGCCAAGACAAAAATTGAAAATATCAATAAAATGGCTTCACAAAGGCTGAAATACACGATACTCGATGAAGTATGAAGTTTATGAAATGAAATCAAAATTGACAACACAAGTGTTTGTCTCGGGTAATACCACTTGAACTATTCTACAGACTTTTTTCCATACAGTGCAGTATTTGTCAGTGACAAATTAATCTTTGCAATACATTTTTTTGCGATGAGCTGGAAATTTGATTAATATCGAGTTAATGTACATAAATATTCCGTTATTTACTGGGACACGTTTATTTTCTCGATCCGCTATCTGCGGACTACGTGCTGAAGTACATTGACTGTTCATGTCAACGATCGTTTCTCCCTCTGCAGAGTTTCTGTATCCCGTTCAACAACGCTGTACCTCGATCACACGATAGTGACGCTATGTAGCTGTGCAGTATTGAAACTTATCATAAAATGGCCACCTCGTCTAACAGTAACACGTATTGTCGGGATTATCGTACGGAAAAAAGACTGCAAAAGTAAGACATGAATCTTCATCAGAATTGAACACATCATGATTGTACACGAGTATCAACCGTGAATGCACGTTGAGCTCGGCAGTTACACAAGCATGGTACGCTACATGCATAGCCCTACGAGTATGGCGACAGTGTCCGGCTTTGGCTACGCCGGGGGCTACGCCGCCTACCGGAGGTGGGAGGCGGCGTAGCCAAAGCCGGACACTCTCGCCATACTCGTAGGGCTAGCTACATGCACTGCCGCGATGCCGATCGTATGCATTCCAAGGCCTATCCCGGAATTTGTTTCACAAACAACCTCAAAGGAGAGCAAACATACTTCTATGGACAATGACGAATACGTTTCATGGCGAAGCAAAATCAAAACAGAGCAGAAGTACATGAAGTAGGTCATGGCCTTGGACTCTGTGCACGAACCTGATTGGACACTTCAATACCTTTGACCCAAAGTTATTATTCATCAGCACTTCCATGCCATGAGGCTAGGTAGAGAACGTATTAGCCCTGCGTACGATGCTGTGTGTTCCGCTACAGCTAATAGCCCCGCTCACCACAGCCCTGCAAAGACCCGTACGTAGAGTTGGTGACTGCAAATCCATTTTGGACTTGACGTAAAAAGCCAAATTACTGCCGAAATTCAGCGTTCTTGGGCCCAAGTCGTATCCCTGCCTACCTCAGCTACTCGATCGCTTCCAAAAATGCCAGTCTTTTATTCTTTTTTCGTAAATAACCGTCGATGTCGGCAACTCTCTCGCTAGCCCTGTGTACGTACGCAGTGTACGCTGTGTGTTAGGAACGCACACAGGGAATGCACAGCGTACACTGCGTACGTACGCAGGGCTAGCGAGAACGTATGTACTCATTTCTGGCGATCGAGCAGCAGCGAGGGAAACAATCAATTACCAAGGATAAAGCTAATTTGCTAAACGATATTTTATCTTGAATAGTGAGTTGAATGAGTAATAAAATATCATATTTTTAATGTTCAATACGAGGTTGAAACACGGAGGGACCGTGGTTGAAACCAGAGCTATCCAGCTGTAGCCAACCTGGACAAGCACTTTTCACAGCGCCCTCAAACAGTCGATTGTTTTCACTTGTCATACGCGGCGTAACAGAAAAATTAAAACTTTCATAACTTCATTAATATCCAAGCCACGCCCACCAAAACCTTTTCAGTTCTAGCCATTTGAATTCTGAAGATGTCTACCAAATTTGACTGAAATACGTTCAGCCGTTTTTGAGAAAATGGACCCACAGACAGACAGACACACAGACAGACAGACAGACAGACAGACAGACATCGCTGCGACATATGCTCACGTGTTCACACGTGAGCAAAAAATCAGACCTCTAGCTCTATTGGCTCGCTCAAAATTAGATATGCGCATAATTAATGAGGTACAATATGTGGCGTCATAAGGTGTCCCTTCATACCAAATATGAAGAGTGTAGCACTTGTGGTTACTGAGTTATGCACAAATATGTATATTTGAGGTCAAAGGTCACCAAGGTCACGTGACATTTTGTCAAAAAATTGTATTGCTAAGTTATCCCTACAAACCAAAAATCAGACCTCTGGCTCTATTGGCTCGCTCAAAATGAGATATGCACATAATTAATGAGGAACAATATGTGGCGTCATAAGCTGTCCCATCATACCAAATATGAAGGGTGTAGCATTAGTGATTACTGAGTTATGGACAAATATGTATATTTGAGGTCAAAGGTCACTAAGGTCACGTGACATTGTCAAAGTGTCTGAGATATCTGCTTGAACGGATGGACTCACATGGATGGACTCACGGACTGACATGACCCAATCTATGAGCCCCCTGGACTTTATCTGTGGGGACTAAAAACTGTGTCACTGCATCCTTTTTGCAATATGAATACTATGAGAAACTAAATTTTTATTTTTCTTGGCCTTATACATGGGAGTCTATGGACTGCCTTATACATGGGAGTCTATGGACTTCCTTATACATGGGAGTCTATGGACTGCCTTATACATGGGAGTCTATGGACCGCCTTATACATGGGAGTCTATGGACTGCCTTATACATGGGAGTCTATGGACGGCCTTATACATGGGAGTCTATGGACGGCTTATACATGGGAGTCTATGGATTGACTGCCTTATACATGGGAGTCTATGGAGGTGAAAATTAAAAAGTCCTCTAACATCGCCCAATTTGATCGCATTGTGAAACAAATCGACGTGCATCTGAGCTGTATGAGGTAGGGTACTATCCTTGTACCAAGTTTGAACGAATCGCTCCAGGCGTCTCTGAGATATCCGCGTGAACGGACGGACGGACAGATGCACGGACGGCGGACGGACGGACGCACGGACATGACCAAACCTATAAGTCCCCCCGGACCCCAAATTTGATCAGAATTGGTACATACCAGTATGGGTACCAAAGATCAACAATAAATGTTGTTTATCTGTTCAGTGCAGGAAAATTCTACGTTGATGTTATGACAATGATTTCTGCACAGTACAACCAGAAAAACAACAAGAAATATTTAAACCAGAAAAACAAGAATGACAAAAGTAATTAAGGTCTGAAACTTTAGGTACTGAAGGTCAACTTTAGCAACATGATATGCATAGCAGAAAGGCAGCTAGCCCCCTTAGTTTGACCATAGACGGTCTTCCTCCCCTCTACTGACGGTCTTCCTCCCCTCTACTGTCTATGGTTTGAGCAGGTCTGTTAATATGTAACAGTTCATAAACAATGACAGGAAATGACTCAAGTCAGTGGAGTAAGATTGTTTCAAGCCTGTTTCAGAATTTCGCTTTTTCTTACCTCATTTGCACATTTTTGACACTGATGTGTTCATTTGAACAAATTCACATCTCAACCCCTACATCTACCTGTACACCAAATACTAAGACAGTAGCTTTGGCGGTATGGGAGCCTTTGTGTGTGACGGACATACATCCGCACATACCCACAAATATACAGACACTTAGACTCATCATATAAGCTCTTTTTGGTATTTATATATAAAACCAAATATGAGCTAAAAATATAATTTCCCACTCCTTGTACATTTTCCAAACAACTGCCTACCTTGAACTGCTGTGAGGATGAAACTTTACTTTTATCAACAGACGGGTCCACATACATCGGTCTGCCATCCACAGGTTGCCTGTCAAGCTCAAGGGCTTTCTTCACTGAAAACTGATCAGCAAGATAAACATGAAATCAGCATTCAGATCATAATGTTGCATAATGCATCATGATTGGTCAACTCACTCATGTTACTGATTTATTTGACTCACATTTTCTAATAAACTCTCCTGCTATTTTGCAACAAACAAACATCAATTTTGGAAGGAAGAGTTTCTACCATAAAAATTGAATATGTACATGTATACGCAGGAATACATACCTCATCGTTGAATTCAATGTAGCAATATCCTTTGAACTTGTTCTTGAAATTGCTCACCATTCTTATTTCCACGATGTCACCACACTGCAGCAAACAAGGTAAACAGATGACAACGTAAATGGAAATGCAACATTGATTATTTTTGTAACACATGTATGTGTATGCCATCAAATACATAATGGAGAAGCTTAACACTGGTTTTGGTATAATTTAATACATGTTTTACAATGATTCATGGTGCTTCTCAAAAAACACTGTTAGCTATAAATCAATTTTCATTGCTTGACTTTAAAATTAGAAACACTGCCGTGTACATGTTAACTCAAAGGCGAATGAAAATATCATGAGAAATTGATCACATACATATCATTTTACAAATGACCCTAGCCTGGGTTATTACTAGGCCCTCAAGATGTGTCACGTTTTCCAGTGAAATACACTGTACAAGTGCAGAACAACAGGCAAGCCTCAAAAAAACATACAGCTGAATGAGCTTGATAATATATTAATTGAGAGATTTTGGAAGCAGGTTTGGCCAAAAGGCTGAGAGCCAGTAAGTTAGCACACTTGCACTCCATACATGTGTCTTAAAAGTATCTTCTCTGAGAAAAATATGCCTATTCTTATGAAGAGTTCTATTTATTCTATCTACATATGTTAGTCTTTTTTTCTTATAAAAACTGGTGACTTTCAAACCCTAAACATCTCACCTTAGTAAATATTTCTCTGATCCTGTCTTCAGTCAGTTCATATGACAAATTCTTGACAAAAACAGTTCTGTCATCTTTGCTTGGGTCATGTAACACCTGCCCTGGTTTAAGCTCTGTTGTTTCAACTTTCTGTTTCTTCTCCGGTGGTTCATCAGCCACTGCTTTGGTTGGCATGCCTGGAGGTAACGTTGGTACTTTAAACCCATCTTTGTCTTTCTGTGGGTCATGTCTTTCCTTTGTACTCGTATCAAGATCTTCAACCTGTCAAAATAATGGATATGATCAATTTTCTCATCAATAGCTCATTATGAAAAATTTCCTGAAGTACAATTAGAGCCTGTTGAGCTAGAGCTTATTTTTTAGTTGTCAGCTGAGAGCTTTTGTGGAGAAACTTGTCTTGGTAACAACAGAGAAAACTGGATTCCTGTACAAAGTCATATTGAAACTACTGTAGTCATATTGAAACTACTGTATGCAAAGGATTACATGTAACTACTTAAACTATACAATGCCTGTGATGTCATACAGATAGGCTCTTTGAACTAGGGACGCTTCTCTCTATGTAATCAGTTGCGGCAACAAGAATTCTCGTTACCTTAAATAGTTTTTGTCATGTGCTAGGGGGGCAAACTACATGATATTGAATGCATTATGGGTAAAAACTTGACTTCTCAGCACAGCAAGAATTTCAGATAGTGATCTTATAAATAAATACTTCAACCACAAATACAATTGCTGTTGTGGCAATGAGTTCCGTCTGTTCATGAAGCTAGTTGAACTTATGCATCTTTTCAACTTTTTAGGAATTTCTGGTATAAAATTCCTGTATAACCTATGTTACCGTATGTTTTTTTACCTGTGGAATTCCACCAGATTGAAAATATAGGCAACCACCTTGGACTTTTATGACTCACTTAAGTGACAAATCATATTTAAGGTACTGAGAATGGGCTTGTTATAAACCAAAAGAGGTAATGATTATGTAATTGACGTTTACTAGTACATTTACAAATGAGAGGTTATCTATGATGACGTATCCATTAGATACCAACCTGACAGATCCACATGAACAGATCAGACAAATTTTTTATCAAACACAAGAAAATCATGATACATTTCTGTAAAACATGTCAGGCTAGTAAATCAGAAAATATGGGCCAAAGAACCTCAGCTTGCACATCCTACACTTCAGTTCTAATATCACTTAAACACTTACTTTTCTTTTTACTGGTTTTATTTCTTCTTTCTTAAATGCCTTCTTTTCCGCCTTGACTTGTTTTCTCTGCTCTGCTTTCTCTTGTTTCTGTTTTGAGAATTCAGCTTCCTTTTCCGCTGCCTGTTTTGGCGTTGAACAGTAAAGAAAACAAATATGTTTTTCCCCGCTTTCAAAAGATTTCATCATGTAAAATACCAACAGAGCAGCACCTTGGGTATCAATGGCAGTTGTTACAGGCAACAAACACAATGATTTGCATGGCTTAAAAAGCAGCTGTAAGACTTTCTCAAACCTTTTTACCCAAGATGAAGGTTAGGTACATGATGAATATTTAAAATTCAACAACTACAAAGATTTCACTTGACAAAGTCTGACAAGATTGAAAAAGATACCTTTTCACAGAGAATATGTCAATACATATCATATATCAGAGGTCATTTTTTCCAAACCGATGGTGAAACTTTTACAAACTTCTCAACATACATCAGTGTCAATGGGACATGTCACTGTCAGAAAAGGCAAATGGAAATACTGGAATAGAGGTTGGAATAGGATATCTACGGGATGCAGGATATCGATAGGATGAGAGAACATGAAAGGACTGTTCAATGTGTCATAGTTTTCAGAACTGGACATCTACACTATAGGATTAGACGACACAAATAGTCTTCCCCTGACACACATAAGCTGTGGGTACACGATGTCTACAGGATGCTAACACCATCTGAAAACTACAAACCTTCACCCTTCTCTCATTGACTCTGTTCATCTGTGATTCCACTCTGCTGACTGCTGCTTCATACTGCTCCAAGGTCCCTTCCTCTCTCTCCAAGGTGAGCAATGCTTCACAGACTGACTCCGGCCAGTCACTGCTCGACTGTACTGCTTTGATTAGTACTTTTCTACTGTGTTTGATGTCACCAAAGGCCCTGAGGGAACATTTCAAAGACAGAACGCAACATAATTTGTCTGTCAATACTAGTGGACATTAAGAACATAACTATACGCTTTCTGTAATGTCTTCCAAAACTACCAATATGGTATACAATATTGATTAATTTTTAAGCTAGGCTAGTCTGGTTTATTAAGTATAAAACAGAAAATCTAGCTATGCTTGAAATTATTTCCACATTAGGCAACTTGTAGTTCACTGTTACATGTACCTACATCTTGTATCTACATCTACTGGTCTTGTTAAAGAAAATGTTATCTTCCCTGTATGACGAGTGCAAAATGATGGCTCCAGCAGTGGTTGTATGGAAAGGTAATGTAACTGATTTATTGTTTCTGAATGTCACTTGTATTCCCTGCATATGTCTGTATACATTGTCATATTGCTTCATCACTAGACTTGTTTCAGAAAGACTACAATTCTGAGTGTTACAGCTCCTTTCTTTCAAACAGGCACACAGAGTCTCATTTATTATTTAGATTTCAAATTTAGAAAAGCCTGCAGCAAAGAGAAAAGATAACATGAAATTTGTGACAACTGTTTAAACTCACTCAAGGTCTGCTACCAACTTTGACACCAAGTTTTAGCTGGATAGTGATTAACAATTATAAACAGTAGGATTGGATCAAATGTGTGGTAGGATTGAAGTCAGAAGTAAGGTGGTTTCAAATTTACCATTAGTAACGAATGTAACAGAGAAAAAATTTGTGGATGAAAACTGAACTTGACTTTAGACAATGAGTATTATGGTTATGAGATGGTTACGCTATTTCAAAATTGCACAAATCATACTGACTAAACTTGCAAACCTTTCAAAGTTGTAATTTTCTAACCACATCTGGGCTTCTTTGGCATGACCTGACATGATCTCTTCCCATAATTCCCTGGCCAGTTGCTTGTTGTCACAGTGCCCAGCCTGTATACATTAAAATGAAAAAAAAATTGCAATGAGTTTGAAAAACACCTGATCATCTGTTTGTAACTATTCTTTTATCTTCATTCAATGTTTAGTACCAGTGTGAAGATTAGCAACATATTAGTGATGGCATGGTAAAAAGTATTATCAGAAGACAGCTCCACATCCTGGAGTAAAATATGAAACAAACCAGTCTGAGATTGCTGTGTGTACAGCTGCCTTTACACCGAGACTAGCTGAGATAGGTTGTGAGTAAGGATTATTATGTACTTACCTCAATTCTTGCCCAGTACTGCTGTAAACTACAGGTGGGATCTGCTTCTGAACCAAAATCTGAAACAAAATTATGCACAGAAGTTGGCAGTTAGTTTGAGTCTGTGAAATCTTAAGTTCCACAATTCTACTTCCTGAAATACAACTACATGTAATGGTAAATGGCAGAGCCATTTCATAACTATGCAGTTTTAAATAACCAACTATATGAACCATTGTAGATGTTCATGAAATTTCAGTCCTGACAGAGAGACAAATATTGGTATCCTCATATCACACTGGACATATCATCCAAAAACCCTTCTTTTATATTATCATCATTATACTGACAACTTACACTCAGCAAGATAGTCAATAGCTCGTCTCATTGTCTTTCTGAACTCATCCAACTCTTCTTCATGATCTGAGGAAAAAAGAAATATCAATTCATTAAAAGAATTTCAAAGGAAATCTTTTCCTCAACTTCACCATGATCACATGACAGAGCACTTGAAGGAAATGACTTCACAATTGAGTCTCATTGAGATTAAAATTCTCATTAAAACTTTTTAATTTCTCCAGTGCATTTCAGTGCACTCAAAATGAAATTCCGTTTTCTCCAATGAAATGAAATGTTTGGATTTTGGGTACTTTCAACATAAGAAATCTTTGGATGTCAGTCGATATCTTTATGCGATATATCAACACATGATGATACTGTACAGATAAACACTAACCTGACTTCCAATCAATTCTGCGTCTCAAGTAATCAATGTAAGATTGCCAAAGTTGGAAGTACTCTGTGCCCTGTGACAGCCCTGAATTCATGGCTTTCTCAAACACCTCTGTGGAGAGGAAATAGAGAAATGTACTGTATAGTTGTCAAGAAAATACTGAAGACAATGTCAATATTTGATTGATATACTGAATATGAAAATAACTATATATCACAGATAGGGATTGCTGCTGTCCAATAATCTGGAAAATCTCAAAATGTAAATATCTTCTTTCTTGACTGACACTCATACATCACACATTGGCAAGTTGTCTTTGTATTCAATCAGTGCTCAACCACTTGACAATTCTATTTATAGTCAGCTACTTAAGAGGACTGAAAAGTGAAATAAATTATACATCTTAATGACAGTTTCAATAAGAAAAGACACTTCTGAAGTTTCTGTATTGACTTGAACGTCAAAAGAGTTTATCAGATTGCATTCATCTTAGCACATTCTTTTACACATACTATGCTCGACAGACGGCTATTTATGTGAACCGGGTAGTTTATATGTTGCTGGAAATTTCAGTGCATAAAATCTGTACCTTTGATTTGTTCATGTGGCTGTTCATATCTTTCCAGAGCCAGCAGATAGTCTTGCCACAGTCCGACATTCCATGGACAGTTTCTGACAGCTCTCTCATGGACTTTGAGAGAAACTCTAGAAATTTTCAGCTGACCGTCCTGTGGAGCAGTAAAGATGAATGCCAATCACAAAGAGAACAGAATCAAAGTCAAGGCAGAGAAATGTAATATTGCATAGCTTTGCATAGCATGGAAAAATTTCAAGTTATCTCTAAAAACTACAAAATATTGTAATAATAGTGTCTCCTTTTTATACTTACACGTTGTAACAGCCACTGCAATCTGATTGGTTCATTTTACCTCATTGTTAATTTGCCTGATGTTTTGGAAATTTTCCTGAACATTTTCTAAATATTGGTGTGACAATGATATGGATGATAATCTATCACTTTTAAATCAATGTCTTTTGACAAACAAAAAACTTTAACCCAGACTATGAATTGGAAAATCGCAAGGTCATAATTTTATCAAATTCAGTTGACAATACCGATGTTCGTTGTATTCTATTGTCAACAGCATTGCAGCAGTTTTGTTAGATACAGTACAATGAATAGTAGGAGATAACCTGAATGGATTAAGAAAAGTAAAATGTAGCTTGTTGCCCCTTATTGACCAATTACACAAGCTGTAACAAAACTCACAATGTATTTTGAATATTGTTTCCATAGATCTGTAACAAGGCAGTTTTCTTGCAATGCTCTTTCATAGATGCACTGAATTCGTGTTGGATCTCCTTCTGACTTCTCATATTCAATGTAAGACTGGTACTCTTGATATCTTGGAGGAGCTGCTACCAACTGTGGATAACATAAACATAGAAGTGAACAGCGACTTTAATGCCGTCTTTGCTTGTATAGGTAGAGAGAGACAACACGTGTAGCTTTGCATAACATTTCCATTATTACTAATTTACAAAACTTGTATGTTTTTGAATTCTCTTGAACAAATTACGTTGAAATGCAAAGTATTCAGTGTGCAAATAAAATGCATAGCATATGGCATAAAACATTGCTATACAATTATATCATACAAGCGCATATTGATGGCGCAAATACAGTGATCTGATTGGTCAAGATACAAAAATAACTGTGCTATATTCGGAAAAGAGTACGGTTGGAACACAAGCATGCTCTAAGCTATAGAAAATGTTTTTTTGATGGTTCATGCCAGAATTTCAATACAATACTGTTATGATATAATAGCAATAAACTACCACAGCAACAGGTATACAACTCAGTTTTGACTATCTCACAAGCGACAGCAAGTGCCTTTTATGTTGTGAACTGGTCAAAAATGCCATGATATACCCATCACAGCATGTGGTCATTGGATTGACATATTTTAGTCTATCAGAGCTGACAAATGCTAATTGTGTGTTTTCTAATATATCTATCATACTATCTTAATTGGATCTTGATGAAAAGAAAGAGAGACTGCACGCCTATTGTCTGCTAGCACAGAAGAGAGACAGACAGACTTACCAAGTCATCTTCATATGGTTTTCTTTTCTCTAATTTTGCCAAGGCTTTCTTGTAAGCTTGACTGATGTGATCAGGTACAGGGTCAGAAAGCCATTGCTCAAACTCCTGGAATGTGTTCTCCATGTCTGCGGAAAAAAAAGATGGTGATCATAGGGTGAAAGATACTCTTTAACCCCCACCTCCAGGCAATGTATAAAAGGCTACGTAACTCAAAGGCAATTCATAATACCTACTGACAACACAGTCAATAGCAAGGCCAGTCTAAGTGTAAATTTGCTGTGATTAGGTTCAACCTATTATGAGTATGAAGTACACTGACTGTTAGAAAAGTTTAATCTGGTATCCTTGACATTTTCCTTGATGACTACATGTATGCATGAAGGCATTGGGAAAACACAGATGAAAAGCAATGTCTATTCTTAATCTACTAATTTTAACCCAATGCCCATTGTGACTATGGTAGTTACAACAAGTCATCGTTGATGACACAGTCCCCACTTGTTAATGGGTATTTTGATTACAGGTCCTCAAAGAGGATAGAGTCCTCTTCATTAGGTCTGTGATAAAAATACTTTTGAATGAATTCGCTTGATACATGTCTGAGTTATGGTTCAGGACATGAAAAAAATCGTAACAAAATGGTCGCACAGTGGCCATATTGGATCGCATCACAAAACAAATTGATGTGCATAGCTATGACATTGGTCGATGTCCTTGTACCAACTTTGAATAAAATTGGTTGAAACATGCGGATATGCCTGAGAAATGGCTCTGTACATGAAAAAATCGTAATAAAATGGCCGCCTGGCGGCCATATTGGATCGTATCACAAAACAGATTAACGTGCATATGTATGACATAGGTCAATGTCCTTGTACCAATTTTGAATAAATCGGTTGAGATATGCCTGAGTTATGGCTCTGTATATGAAAAAATCGTAATAAAATGGCCGCACAGCGGCCATATTGGATCGTATCACAAAACAAATTGTCGTGCACAGCTATGACATTTGTCAATAAGCTTGTACCAACTTTGAATAAAATCGGTTGAAACGTGCCTGAGTTATGGCTCTGTACATGAAAAAATCGTAATAAAATGGCCGCCTGGCGGCCATATTGGATCGTATCATGAAACAAATTGACGTGCATATCTATGACATTGGTCAATGTCCTTGTACCAACTCTGAATAAAATCGGTTGAAACATGCCTGAGTAATGGCTCTGTACATGAAAAAATCGTAATAAAATGGCCGCCTGGCAGCCATATTGGATCGTATCATGAAACAAATTGACGTGCATATCTATGACATTGGTCAATGTCCTTGTACCAACTCTGAATAAAATCGGTCGAAACATGCCTGAGTAATTGCTCTGTTCATGAAAAAATCGTAATAAAATGGCCGCCTGGCGGCCATATTGGATCGTATCATAAAACAAATTGATGTGCATATCAATGACATTGGTCAATAACCTTGTACCAACTCTGAATAAAATCGGTCGAAACATGCCTGAGTAATGGCTCTGTACGTGGAAAATCGTAATAAAATGGCCGCCTGGCAGCCATATTGGATCGTATCACAAAACAAATTGACGTGCATCTGTATGACATTGGTCAATGTCCTTGTACCAACTTTGAATAAAATCAGTTGGAACATGCCTGAGTTATGGCTCTGTACATGAAAAAATCGTAATAAAATGGCCGCCTGGCGGCCATATTGGATCGTATCACAAAACAAATCGACGTGCATCTGTATGACATAAGGAGTAATCCTTGTACCAAGTTTGAATGAAATCGCTCCAGGCATCTCTGAGATATCTGCGTGAACGGACGGACGCACGCACGCACGGACGCACGCACGCACGCACGGACGCACGCACGGACATGACCAAACCTATAAGTCCCCCCGGACGGTGTCCGTGGGGACTAAAAACAATACAACTCTGCGTGTCTTCTTGGTAAAATCAACTGTCATTTTAATTTGTAGAATGTTATGTACAGACATCTGTGATACAGCTGACCAGTAAAATCAAGTCCTAACCAGACTGAGTACAAGTGCAATGTGAAAAACATCCATGAATGTCACCACAGACTTAACAATACCAACATTTTTTACTTCATATATCAGTCCTACCATCATGTAATTTCTTAAAAATTTGCTTGCTATACACCTGACCTAGTTCACCACATGAACATTTAACAATTCAATTGTTCAAATTCTGACCTGTCTGATTCCATGAATGAATGTCAACATTTAAAGTCTCTGTATATGAACATTACCAGTGTGAAAGGATTCTGCTAAAATGTACCAGGAGGTACTTTAATATCAACTGACACTTACCAATCAATGGCACTGATAGCTGTCTTTTAAATAAACTCGTAATTTTTTCTGTCTGCAAAGATATCTCTTCCTGTTTTTCTGGTGTTACAGTGGCTCCCAAACTTGGCTGAAATACATCAAATATCATACAGAATACCACATGAAAGAATTTATTAAAAGTAATGGAGAATTACAAAAGTGCAGTTGAAGAATGTTTTTCTAAAAGGGACAAAGTCGCCCATTTTTCATGAATTTTGTTTGGTACGAGATACTATACTTATATTGTTTGACATGTTGAAAGATACTGACTGAAGGGGTAACCATTCGACCCCGGTTTTAGACATGATACATGAAACCATCGCCAAATGAATTAATGGTCATGACCATCAATTCATTTTCTCACTGGTTTCATTTTATTTGTCTAAAGCCAAGGTTGAATATATGCATGGTCACCCATTCATTCAGAATCTTTCAACATGTCACACAATATAAGTAGTATCTCGTACCAAACAAAATTCATGAAAAATGGGCCACTTTGTCCCTTTAACCAAAACTATTTCAGTAAGAGCGTGATGAAAGTCATTGTAGAGATTCAAATGTAGGATAGCAATACATCCACCAGTTACTGTATTAAAAGAAGACAGAAGCTTCCAACAAAGAAGTTTATCAAGAACAACAATCAACATGACAAGTAAGGTTTGAATTTATGCTTTCATTCCTACTTCCTTGTAAATTGTCCCTACCTTGCCACTAAAAGCAATGGGGTCAAATCAAAGACTGTCAGCTAATAGGTTACCAGGCCATACTGCAAACTTTGGAGTTTGAAAATGTTTCAAATTACCTGAATTGTCTGCAGGATAACGTTTTCAAATTCCCTGTATGCTTCCCAGATAGCTGCACCTTTGGTGAGATGAAGTCCAACCGCAGTGATGGCTCTCTCATAGACATTTCTGATCTTAGTCATGCCGTCTGCATCTCCCAAACTGCCTATTGAATACTGGACATACTCCAACCAGATTGGGACAGCTGAAAAGGATTTGGCAAACCAAACAAAGTGTAAGGTTTTGAAGATGGTGATAACACCACTAACAGAGTTTCACACTGTAAATGTTACATCATTATGTAATTAAAAGTCATACAGCAAATGTATAGCCCAGTTATAGCTCAATTTTATTCCATCTTATGGCTATTTCTTTTCAGGCCATCTTGCTGAAGATACCATGACTGTAAGTCGCACATGATATATGGTTAAGTTAACGGCAATACTACATTCAAATTGAATAAGTAACTTTGCATTTAAGATAGAAAGGTACCCTCCTGCTGTTCTACACTTTATGTGCAGAGCTGTATCATTGTAGGCATTAACTCAGAACTGAAAGAACTGACCTCTTTGACAGGGTATGTACCACTGACATATATACCACACTGTCTTGATTGAACTGGTCCAACCACAATCCCTCAAGTCACAATATATTCAAAGTGAATTGACTTATCTTCTATCTTTCTGTAACTTCCATACATGGTTTGACCAAACTCTTGTATTCCATCGTGGAATAGATAAAGTTATGGAACTTACACATGTAATCATTTGCTGCTCTTTCAAACAATGACATGATGTTTTCTCGTCTGTCTTCTGATGACACTCCAATTTCATCTTTCAGCCATTCAAGCCAAAGATCTATCAACACAAACAAGGGTAAAATAAATTTGTTACATTTTAACACAGTCCCTCCTGTGGAGGGACCGTGATTTTAAATATGCAAATGATAGTACTGATTTACAGGGACACTGCACAGATATTTTCTTGGATTGACAAATAATGAATTGGCAACATTTTACAAGTGGTAAGCCACAAATTGATGACGTCAAATCGCCGTACACAATACACAGTGCCATCATTACAAGGCGTCTGTGTTTTGTGTACTGCGATTTGACGTCATCAGTTTGTGGCTATATCACTTGTAAAATGATGCCGATGAATTTTTAAATCGAAATTTTTTAATTTCTATTTAGGCAGAAAAGAAGGCAATTCCCATTATGTACTTGCAGAAACTTTGACAGAGAATTTTTTTTTATTGTTTATTCAAAGTTCTTGACATTTGACAGGAAATATGTAGATAAACATGGACGACACTTACAACTATTACATTGCAAGAAAATGTGATATTTCCCGCTTCAATGACCTTGCTTTAACATGACATCATGTGTCATCACATCAAGTTCAACACAGCATGGCGAGCAATAGCTCTGCATGCATGTATAACACTACTGCCCGAACACATGTGACGGCATGGCAGTTTATGCACACACAGCTCGGCCAGCAACAGAACTGATCTCTGATTGAGGACCCATAACGTTTCTTTACCTTCGTTCATCGGAAAGAGCTGGTGCATTCGTTCTCTAGCTTGACGTAGTCTGTCTAGTTCTCCTTCCTTCCGCAGCAATTTTATCAGCTGTACGTGTAAATCATACTGAAATGGATTTGCAGACACCTGGAACCACCATAAAGAAAACTGTCTGTGTCACTGCTAGTTACAGCAAATACATGACAAGAGGGAGACAATTGGTGTCGCCAAGGCCCAATGATTAAGGTTTTGCCCCGAAAAATATCCAAGGGACCACTGTCAGAGTGTACACAAATAGTAACATCACTTATCACACGCTGCACGTACCTGAAAATCCTACGGATGAGAGGCGTGATGGCAGACAATGAATACAAAATTTGATTTCAACAACTTCGAACTGTAGTCGGATATAGTATTGTTTTTTTGTTGCGAATCATAGCAGCACAACTTAATTATATCAGATACTTGTCCTCTTTCTGAATTCAGCCATGATCAACCACGTGCATCATTACTGCAGCAGCAGCAAACATGCAAATGGTAAACAACAACGGCTGCGGCTAGCGGCTTCTCGTGTGTGAGGTGTTTACCTCGGCCGTCGTCTGGCACTTACCTGGCCTTCTAGTGCGGTTATGGCCTCCTCGTTACCGCCGTCGTCACTTCCACTGTCATCGCTACTACTTGAATCAGATTCCCCTTCCTCTACTTCCATCTGCTCTTCCTCGGCGTGGACAACGTTGCCGTCTGCTTGAGAAACACCCGACGCCATTTTGAACGTACTGGAAACGAGGCTTCGGGACTCCCTAGGAATGGCTGGACCTCACGTAATCATTACACCACAGTCGCTCGTAAGCTATTCAGCTCTGGGACTATTCGCCCCATAGACGAGTGTACATGTTCATGAGTGACGGCACAGTCGCTCGAGAGCTATTCAGCTCTGGGACTATTCGCCCCAAAGACGAGTATACAGAAGCGAGAAATACCCCAACTCTCGAGCGACTGTGGTGACGGCCCCGTGGAAGGAGCATTGCGATAGGAAGGATACATGTAATCAGCGAAACATGAAACATGTATCCTTTAAAAACGACATTTGTAGAGCTCAAGTGTTTTAAGTTCATTACAGTTGTCATTGATCTAAATATTAACTGCTGACCAGCATTCCGCTATCATGACGGCCATCGTCTCAATGCCAGGGACTGCTTACATGGAGGGGGGGGGGGGGGTGACTTTTACGAAGACTTTTGAGGGGGTCAAATTTTACAATCAATGATTTAGGGAGGGGGGGGTCAAATTTTACAAGGTTTGTATAGAGTTATGGAAAAAATGTGACTTTTGAATTTCACCGAAATGGTGCTTGATCCACCATGCATTGCAGTGTATGAGGAAACTATGAATAAGTTCTTTTAAATACAAACGACCTAAATCTGTGTATTTATAGACTCTTGATTATTGGCATCAGACTAGTGTGGTTTCAGGTGCCTGTGTGAGCAAGAAATTTGATTTTGGAATTTCACCGAAATGTTGATTCACTATGTGGTCTATGTGGAAACTATGAATAACTTTTTTCCAATACAAAACTAGGTAAATCTGTGTATTTATAGATTCTCGATTATTGATATTAGCATACTTGATTAGATTAGGGCGATTACAAGTTCATGTGTGTGAAAGAAATTTGATTTTGGAATTTCACCAAAATGTTGATTCTCCATACATGGTGGTTTTTGAGGCAACTTTGAAATTTTTCTACAATACAAAACTAGCTAAATCTGCTCTTTAAAAAAGTTGACAATTGATATAAATGTACATGGTGAGAATATTATTTTTGAAAGAGCAGATCTGAAAAACTGATATGGTATTAGAATTTCACAAAAGTGATTATTTGTAAAGTTCAAAAAGGATTCTTTGTTCAAAGGTCAAATGGGAAATCATAAGTTAATTAAGATATTATTGATACGGACTGTGACATCTTGGGGAGGGTTGCTGTTTTTTGTGCATGAAAATTTGGGAGGGTCACTCTTTTTCTTGCAAACGCTTTTGAAGGGCCCAAACTCAGGGCCATAGGGTGCGAAGACTTAATGAATTCAATCTGATGAATTTGTTTTTGGAGTGGGGTCACATTTTACAATTGATGAATTGGGGGTGGTCAAATTTTAGAAATTCGATTTTGAGGGAGGTCGCTTTTTACATTTTATTTGTCGCTCAATTTCCACCGACCCCCCATCCGTAAAAAAACGAATGCTCCCTAACTAAGGAAAAGGTTTGAAACTATTGTTAGGGGCCCAAGCCAACCGGCTGGGCCCCTATTGGTTTTATAGGAGTTCAACTTTCTTCTTAGGGGCCCAAGCCGACCGGCTGGGACCCTATTGTTATTGCTCAAGTTCTACTGACTTCCTCTTCTTCTTCTTCTGCCGTTTCTTTGCTCACCTAGATCTCTCGAACGGCTGAACGTAAACTTCTCAAACTTGCAGGGCTTATAGGAGCCAATTAGTACTCATGCACCTGACCCTTGAAATTTTGATTGGTCACGTGACATGGCGGCCATATTGGATTTTCCAAAAACCTAAAGATGGCTTCTCCAAAAGACCTAGGGGTCTAGTCGATTTGAAATTTTTTGTATAGCAAGCATGACCTAAGGTCTTTGGAATTTGCAAATAAAATCGCATGCGGTCACGTGACCTTGGCCGCCATATTGGATATTCTAAAATACTCATTTAATCTTTAAAAATCTTCTTCTCCAGAACCAAAACACCAATTGAGCTCAAATTTTACTCATGTCATCCTTACAGTGATTTCTTTCAAGTTTGCAAAAAGCATTTTGATCGGTCACGCGGTTGGCCGCCATATTGGATTTTGGGAAATCACAATTTGATCTTTAAAAATCTTCTTCTCAAGAACCGATTCACTGATTGAACTAAAATTTTACATCTAATATCTGAAGTATGATCTCTTTCAAGGTTGCGAAGGGCGTTTTGATCAGTCACGTGGTTTGGCCGCCATATTGGATTTTGCAAAAGATTGTAATTTAATCTTTAAAAATATTCTTCTCCAGAACCAAAACACCGATTGAGCTCAAATTTTACTCATGTCATCCTTACAGTGATCTCTTTCAAGTTTGCAAAAAAACATTTCGATCGGTCACGTGGTTTGGCCGCCATATTGGATTTTGTGAAATCACAATTTAATCTTTAAAAATCTTCTTCTCCAGAACCGATTTACCGATTGAACTAAAATTTTACATCTATCATCTAAAGTGTGATCTCTTTCAAGTTTGCGAAAGGCGTTTGGATCGGTCACTCGGTTTGGCCGCCATATTGGATTTTGCGAAAATCGTAATTTCATCTTTAAAAATCTTCTTCTGTAGAACAAACATACCGAATCGACAGAAATTGTACATGCATCATCTATAGTGCTATCTCTTTCAAGTTTGTGAAAGGCATTTGGATAGGTCACCTGGTTTTGCCGCCATACTGAATTTTGCAAAAATCGTAACTTACTCTTAAAAATCGTCTACTCCAGAACAAACACACAGATTCAATTGAAATGTTATGTATATCATCTGAAGTGTGATCTCTTTCAAGTTTGCGAAAGGCGTTTGGATCGGTCACATGGTTTGGCTGCCGTATATGGTTTTGCAAACTTGTAATTTAATCTTTAAAAAACATTCTCCTCCAGAACCAATACACAGATTGAACTAAAATTGTACACTCATAATACCTAGTGGTAGTTCTTTTTAATTTCCGAAAGGCGTTTGGGTCAGTCAGAAGGTTTGTTCGCCGTATTGGATATAGCGAAAATCGCAATTTAATCATTAAAAATCTTCTTCTCAAAAACCAACACACAGATTCAACTGACATTTTACTTATGTCTTTCTTAGTACGAGCACTTTCAAGTTTGCGAGAGGCATTTGGATCGGTTAAGTCGCCTCAATGTTCATAAGGCAGCAGTTTAAAACCTCGTCAGTCAGAAGATCGATCAATGATGTATGTTATATTGTACACTTGAAAGTTAAAGACGGCTCAACAGACTGCAATGCCCGCTGTCAAAGTCAGCTAGCAGTCACACGAACCCTAATCTCGGCCCCTTGTGTAAGGCAACTTTGACGGCCAGCTTTTGTACGCCAGGTGACGTTGTCAAGTATACCGCCACGGAAGTACTTAGAGGAGTGTGCCACTAGCTTTAAGGGGTGGCCGACTGGTGTGATTGACTGAATAAGAGTGGGACAAGGTCCCGCCAGGGCACAATTACTGGGGTCTACGCACAGCTGATATGTGAGTGTCAAGGATCATAAATTAAGCTATTCGGGTAATTTTATATGTAGGTGTCTGAATGCACGCTCACTTATCCATCACGAATAAAAAAGAAAGATACATGACATTGCAAGGTGTGGTGTTTGTTTATGATTATCTATCAGACATGCATGGAGTGGCCCTTGTGCGTTATGTAACTGAGAGCATGTAGCTGATTAAAGATGTAAACAAGACCACATGAAGCCCAGTGTGTTTATGTCGTAAAAATCGCTGATACACATCGGTTTAAAACAACACCTTGTTTTATGAAGTTCTGTAGCTTGATTGTATTTCACTGTAATTTCTTTCTGCCATTGCACGCCCGGTCTGTGAAATTGCCGAAATATACCCGATATTTATCAGCGATTTGGGGACTCTAATATCGATACTAGACGATACTAGAATTACTTGCCCTGTGCCTCGGTACGACGGATCTGTGAAATCTGTGATATTTACCCGATATTTATCGGCGATTTGGGGACTCTAATATCGATACTAGACGATAGTAGAATGACTTGCCCTGTGCTTCGGTACGCCAGATCTGTGAAATCGCCGATATTTACTCCATGGTTATAGGCAATTGGGGACTCTATATCGATAGTAGACGACACTAGAATGACTTGCCCTGTGCCTCGGCACGCAAGGTTTGTGAAATCGCCAATATTTACCAGATATTTATCGGTGATTTGGGGACTCTAATATCGACACTAGACGATACTAGATTCTGTTTTCACCACCTAATAGATCTAGCCGAGCCAATCTATCTTCGATATTGTATAGTCTATTAGCCGTAACTATCGGATATCATATAAAAGTGCAATGTCGCCGTGTCCTCCCCCTAACAGCCGGTGATAGACCAGTGCGAGAACGCACCAGAGTTGTCGACAACATAACAAGTTTTACCAAAGGCGGCAGCCAAGGAAACACGAAATCATAAGAAAACTTCTTGATGACAACGTATCAGTGCAACGGGTGTCGATCATTCCGATGTGATCGCTGACCCACCAAACGGGTTGGAGTCACTGAACTTTTTCGAAGAGGCTGTTCAAGTTACGGATAAGTTGGAAATCCGTGTTTGGCTGTAGGTGCCTGTGTGATTATGGATAATTGCGGTTTCCACCACCCGTGATATATTGAACAAAATCTCCAACGACTATTGCGGAAAGTCTATGATTGTGAATTTGCAAAGTTAGGTCACGTCAAAAGCATACGGTTTTTTTACAACGAAGAGCAAGTAAGGCACTCCTGAACGGCGAAATGTAGGTGGTATATTGCTGCGAACAAGCAAATATCCCTACTGACTTTAGAAACTTGTGTGAATTGGCTTCCTTAATGATGAATTCGCAAGAATTTTCAGTGTACTGTGACGTGATATCGTAAACAGGTTATCAGAGAAGGCGCTCGGCTCATCTGCCGAGTCGACGTACTTCCGCACTTATGTCGTGCAAATGCGCAAGTCTTGTCGCGATATTTGAGCATTTAACTTGATCGTCAGTGAAACAAAAAGATGTTATTCCATATCAAAACATTATGTGTTTTATATTGTAGGGTTCTGTTTGCGTAATAGACATGAACATTTGGATTTATGATCCGTGATTTCCGTGATCCGTGGCATGATTCAAGCTGGCCGTGAATACGCACTGACGTTTTTGGTCATGACCCCTGACCCAAGTGTCATCGATACGCTGTGCGCTGTCCGAGCATCGCTTGCTAAATTCATGGAGCTTGAAAATTTTGCTCTACCTGTAGGGGGGCCCTTGAAAATTTAGTGGTCCTTTTATGTTTTACATTTTCTGATTCCAAGTTTTTTGTAGGTAATTTGAATGAAAATGAATACCATCTTTATGTC
Source organism: Ptychodera flava (assembly GCF_041260155.1). Lineage (NCBI taxonomy): Eukaryota > Metazoa > Hemichordata > Enteropneusta > Ptychoderidae > Ptychodera > Ptychodera flava. The sequence continues at coordinate 31,939,723 of NC_091939.1, read as the reverse complement.
ATTCAAATGTTGTAATGTTAGTAATAATTTAACAGAATCTACAACCATTTTGTCACATTCCATGACTTTTATCTCGAAAAAATCTAAACATGTGTGATTGTCGTAAACAAATCAAACTTGAGCGTAGTAACAGGGCAGAAGCTGCAACCGTTGATGATTTTTGCAATCTCTATCCAATATATCAACTACAGTTTCTTGCGGTCTCCCTTCAGCAGCTCAAACACACAATGTTCAGTTTGTCGACAAAGCCTGTATATATAAATATGTATTAGGTGATAGTTTAATTAGAGTCCAGACTGACAGTCAGTTGTCAGCACTGATGCATGGTACACATACACAGCTGCAGGCTGTGCTAGCAAGCTGAATACTGGACAGTTCAACATGCTGTTGAGAGTAGAACAAGAACACAGTTGTATAATAAACTGAACAAAAATATTGTCAAAATTATCAAAGTTAATACAGCTACTGCCTATTGGCAACTGTCACTATCAGATACCGCCCTGCTACTGTAGTGTCACTGTTACTGCATACGTGAGCAGTGACAGAGATAGCTCTGACTCTGATATACATGGTAGTTGAAGAAGAGTTTGTGTCAAATGACGCTCATGATAGTGAAACATTACCTAAACAAGATCAGGCCAAACAGCAACACAAGAAAGAACACATGGAAACTTTTGAATTCTGGCATATGAGAATAATCAAATATTAAAGACAAAAGATGGGGTCACCATGCTTGATTTTCTAAATTTTCACAGTCTTGTCATAAAATTATACAAAAGTAAAACTTTGAACAGTAAAGATGGAATGGAAAAATATATGACTAAATGGAATTATTTATTTTTTAACCAAATTTGCAATTATTACGGCCTAAATTTCAAAGATGAATACATTCATTTGATGGAATATTTTAACCTTCCAGTATTGTCAATTTTGAGTAGCATCTAATTCATATATGTCTTGTACTTTTGAAACAAATTTTTGGTAGGTCATCGTGCTCAATTTAAGACGCCATATTTGATTTCGCGAAAATCGCAATTTATCTCTAAAAATCTTCTTCTCCAGAACCAAAACACTGATGGAAGTGAAATTCCACTTTTGTCCTTCTTCGTGAGAGCTCTTTCAAGTTTGTGAAAGGCAACTGGAACGGTCACATGGTTTTGTCCCCATATCGTATTTTGCATGAAACAGACAAATATGAGATGATGTTCAAAATTCTTCTTTACAAGAACTTAACTGTTTTCAAGCTAAAATTTTGCACATAATATAATCAGTGCAAGAATTGGACACCATGTTAATCGCTTGGGCCCCGCCAACGCTGCTTGCAGCTTTAATTAGGGGCCCAAGCCTACCGGCTGGGCCCCTATTGTTTTCGTAGGAATTCAACTTTCTTCTTCTTCTTCTTCTTCTTCTTCCGCTCTTTTTTTGTCGACCTAGAACTCAAACACCGCTTACCGCAAACTTCTGAAACTTGCAGGGCTAATAGGTAACTATGAGATCTCGTGCACCTGGGTATACAAATTTTGATTGGTCACGTGACCTGGCGGCCATATTGGATTTTCCAAAAACCTAAAAATGGCTTCTCCAGAATACCCAGGGGTCTAGTCGATTTGAAATTTTTTGTATAGCAAGCATGGCCTAAGGTCTTAAGAATTTGCCGATAAAATCGCATGCGGTCACGTGACCTTGGCCGCCATATTGGATTTTCGAAAATATCAATTTAATCTTTAAAAATCTTCTTCTCCAGAACCAATACACCGATTCGACTGAAATTTCACATGTAACATCTTAAGTGTGATCTCTTCAAAGTTTGCGAAAGGCGTTTGGATCGGTCACGTGGTTTGGCCGCCATATTGGATTTTGAGAAAATCGTGTTTAATCTTCAAAAATCTTCTTCTCCAGAACCAATACACCGATTTGACTGAAATTTGACATGTAACATCTTAAGTGTGATCTCTTTCAAGTTTGCGAAAGGCGTTTTGATCGGTCACGTGGTTTGGCCGCCATATTGGATTTTTGCGAAAATCATGATTTAATCTTTAAAAATCTTCTCCTCCAGAACCAACACACCGATTCGACTGAAATTTCACATGTAACATCTTAAGTGTGATCTCTTTCAAGTTTGCGAAAGGCGTTTTAATCGGTCACGTGACCTGGCGGCCATATTGGATTTTGCTAAAATCATGATTTAATCTTTAAAAATCTTCTTCTCCAGAACCAATACGCCACTTCGACTGAAATTGACATGTAACATCTTAAGTGTGATCTCTTTCAAGTTTGCGAAAGGCGTTTTTGATCGGTCATGTGGTTTGGCCACATATTGGATTTTAGGAAAATCATGATTTAATCTTTAAAATTTTCTTCTCCCTAACCAACGCACCGATTGAGCTGAAATTTATGTGTAACATCTTAAGTGTGATCTCTTTCAAGTTTGCGAAAGCGTTTGGATCGGTCACGTAGTTTGGCCGCCATATTGGATTTTGCGAAAATCGTGATTTAATCTTTAAAAATCTTCTTCTCCAGAATCAACATACCGATTCGACTGAAATTTGACATCTAACATCTTAAGTGTGATCTCTTTCAAGTTTGCGAAAGGCGTTTGGATCGGTCACGTTGTTTGGCCGCCATATTGGATTTTGCGAAAATCGTGATTTAATCTTTAAAAATCTTCTTCTCCAGAATCAACATACCGATTCGACTGAAATTTGACATCTAACATCTTAAGTGTGATCTCTTTCAAGTTTGCGAAAGGCATCTTGATCGGTCACGTGGTTTGGCCGCCATATTGGATTTTAGGAAAATCATGATTTAATCTTTAAAAATCTTCTTCTCCACAACCAACACACCGATTGACTGAAATTTTATGTATAACATCTTAAGTGTGATCTCTTTCAAGTTTGCGAAAGGCATCTTGATCGGTCACGTGGAATGGCCGCCATATTGGATTTTGCGAAAATCGTGATTTAATCTTTAAAAATCTTCTTCTCCAGAACCAACCACCGATTCAACTGAAATTTCACATGTAACATCTTATTGTGATCTCTTTCAAGTTTGCGAAAAGGCATCTTGATCGGTCACGTGGTTTGGCCGCCATATTGGATTTTAGGAAAATCATGATTTAATCTATAAAAATTTCTTCTCCACAACAAACACACTGATTGAGCTGAAATTTTATGTGTAACATCTTAAGTGTGATCTCTTTCAAGTTTGCAAAAGTGAAAGGCGTTTGGATCGGTCACGTGGTTTGGCTGCCATATTGGATTTTCCGTAAAATATTAAATTCCAAGTGAAACGTACAGTAACTATTAGATGATGTTCAAAATCCTACTTTTTAAAGCTCGAATTTTGCACATAATATCATTAGTGCAAGATTTTCAACCATGTTAACCGCTTGGGCCCCGCCAACGCTGCTTGCAGCTTTAATTAGGGGCCCAAGCCAACCGGCTGGGCCCCTATTGGTTTTATAGGAGTTCAATATTCTTCTTCTGGTTCTTCCGCTCTTTTTTGTCGACCTAGAACTCAAACACCGCTTACCGCAAAGTTCTGAAACTTGCAGGGCTAATAGGTACCTGTGAGATCTCGTGCACCTGGGTATACAAATTTCGATTGGTCACGTGACCTGGCGGCCATATTGGATTTTCCGAAAACCTACAAATGGCTTCTCCAGAATACCCAGGGGTCTAGTCGATTTGAAAATTTTTGTATAGCAAACATGGCCTAAGGTCTTAAGAATTTGCCAATAAAATCGCATGCGGTCACGTGACCTTGGCCGCCATATTGGATTTTCGAAAAATACCCATTTAATCTTTAAAAATCTTCTTCTCCAGAACCAAAACACCTGATTCGACTGAAATTTCACATGTAACATCTTAAGTGTGATCTCTTTCAAGTTTGCGAAAGGCGCTTGGATCGGTCACGTGGTTTGGCCGCCATATTGGATTTTGAGAAAATCGTGATTTAATCTTCAAAAATCTTCTTCTCCAGAACCAACACACTGATTCGACTGAAATTGACATGTAACATCTTCAGTGTGATCTCTTTCAAGTTTGCGAAAGGCGTTTTGATCGGTCACATGGTTTGGCCGCCATATTGGATTTTGCGAAAATCGTTATTAAATCTTTAAAAATCTTCTTCTTTAGAACCAAAACACTGATTCAACTGAAATTTAAGATGTAACATCTTAAGTGTGATCTCTTTCAAGTTTGCGAAAGGCGTTATGATCGGTCACGTGGTTTGGCTGCCATATTGGATTTTCGAAAATCCTCATTTAATCTTTAAAAATCTTCTTCTCCAGAACCAAAACACTGATTCGACTGAAATTTGACATGTAACATGCTTAGAGGGATCTCTTTCAAGTTTGCGAAAGGCGTTTTGATCGGTCATGTGGTTTGGCCGCCATATTGGATTTTGAGTAAATCATGATTTAATCTTTAAAAATCTTCTTCTCCAGAACCAACACACCGATTCGACTGAAATTTGACATGGAACATCTTAAGTGGGCTCTCTTTCAAGTTTGCGAAAGGCGTTTTGAGCGGTCACGTGGTCTGGCCGCCATATTGTATTTTTGCAAAAATCGTGATTTAATCTTTAAAAATCTTCTTCTCCAGAACCAACACACCGATTCGACTGAAATTTGACATGTAACATCTTAAGTGTGATCTCTTTCAAGTTTGCTAAAGGCGTTTGGATCGGTCACGTGGTTTGGCCGCCATATTGGATTTTGCGAAAATCGTGATTTAATCTCTAAAAATCTTCTTCTCCAGAACCAAAACACCGATTCGACTGAAACTTGACATGTAACATCTCAAGTGTGATCTCTTTCGAGTTTGCAAAAGGTGGTTCGATCGGTCACGTGGTTTGGCCGCCATATTGGATTTTAGGAAAGTCATGATTTAATCTTTAAAAATTTTCTTCTCCAGAACCAACACACCGATTGAGCTGAAATTTTATGTGTAACATCTTAAGTGTGATCTCTTTCGAGTTTGCGAAAGGCGTTTTGATCGGTCACGTGGTTTGGTAGCCATATTGGATTTTCTGTAAAATATTAAATTCCAAGTGAAACGTACAGTAACTATTAGATGATGTTCAAAATCCTACTTTTTCATGCTCGAATTTTGCACATAATATCATTAGTGCAAGATTATTCAACCATGTTAACCGCTTGGGCCCCGCCAACGCTGCTTGCAGCTTTAATTAGGGGCCCAAGCCGACCGGCTGGGCCCCTATTGGTTTTATAGGAATTCAATATTTAGGGGCCCAAGCCGACCGGCTGGGCCCCTATTGGTTTTATAGGAGTTCAACTTTCTTCTACTTCTTCTTCTTCCGCTCTTTTTTTGTCGACCTAGAACTCAAACACCGCTTACCGCAAACTTCTGAAACTTGCAGGGCTAATAGGTACCTATGAGATCTCGTGCACCTGGGTATACAAAATTCGATTGGTCACGTGACCTGGCGGCCATATTGGATTTTCCAAAAACCTAAAAATGGCTTCTCCAGAAGACCCAGGGGTCTAGTCGATTTGAATTTTTTTTATAGCAAGCATGGCCTAAGGTCTTAAGAATTTGCCAATAAAATCGCATGCGGTCACGTGACCTTGGCCGCCATATTGGATTTTGCGAAAATCGTGATTTAATCTTTAAAAATCTTCTTCTCCAGAACCAAAACACCGATTCGACTGAAATTTCACATGTAACATCTTAAGTGTGATCTCTTTCAAGTTTGCGAAAGGCGTTTTGATCGGTCACGTGGTTTGGCGGCCATATTGGATTTTGAGAAAATCGTGATTTAATCTTCAAAAATCTTCTTCTCCAGAACCAACACCCCGATTCGACTGAAATTTGACATGTAACATCTTAAGTGTAATCTCTTTCAAGTTTGCAAAAGGCGTTTTGATCCGTCACGAGGTCTGGCCGCCATATTGGATTTTGCGAAAATCGTGATTTAATCTTCACAAATCTCTTCTCCAGAACCAACACCCCGATTCGACTGAAATTTTACATGTAACATCCTTAGTGTGATCCCTTTCAAGTTTGCGAAAGGCGTTTTGATCGGTCACGTGGTTTGGCGGCCATATTGGATTTTTCGAAAATCGTGATTTAATCTTTAAAAATCTTCTCCCGAACAAACAACGATTTGACAGAAATTTGCATATACCATCTTAAGTGTGATGTCTTTCAAGTTTGCGAAATGCGTTTTGATCGGTCACGTGGTTTGGCCGCCATATTGGATTTTCCGTAAAATATTAAATTTCAAGTGAAACGTACAGTTACTATTAGATGATGTTCAAAATCCTACTTTCTCAAGCTCGAATTTTGCACATAATATCATTAGTGCAAGATTTTTCAACCATGTTAACCGCTTGGGCCCCGCCAACGCTGCTTGCAGCTTTAATTAGGGGCCCAAGCCGACCGGCTGGGCCCCTATTGGTTTTTAGGAATTCAACTTTCTTCTTCTTCTACTTCTTCTTCTTCCGCTCTTTTTTGTCGACCTAGAACTCAACCACCGCTTACCGCAAACTTCTGAAACTTGCAGGGCTAATAGGTACTATGAGATCTCGTGCACCTGGGTATACAAATTTCGATTGGTCACGTGACCTGGCGGCCATATTGGATTTTCCAAAAACTAAAAATGGCTTCTCCAGAAGACCAGGGGTCTAGTCGATTTGAAATTTTTGTATAGCAAGGATGGCCTAAGGTCTTAAGAATTTGCCAATAAAATCGCATGCGGTCACGTGACCTTGGCCGCCATATTGGATTTTGCGAAATTCGTGATTTAATCTTTAAAAATCTTCTTCTCCAGAACCAAAACACCGATTTGACTGAAATTTGACATGTAACATCTTAAGTGTGATCTCTTTCAAGTTTGCGAAAGGCGTTTTGATCGGTCACGTGGTTTGGCCGCCATATTGGATTTTTGCGAAAATCGTGATTTAATCTTTAAAAATCTTCTTCTCCAGAACCAACACACTGATTCAACTGAAATTTGACATGTAGCATCTTAAGTGTGATCTCTTTCAAGTTTGCGAAAGGCGTTTTGATCGGTCACGTGGTTTGGCCGCCATATTGGATTTTGCAAAAATCGTGATTTAATCTTCAAAAATCTTCTTCTCCAGAACAAACACACCGATTCAACTGAAATTTGACATGTAGCATCTTAAGTGTGATCTCTTTCAAGTTTGCGAAAGGCGTTTTGATCGGTCACGTGGTCTGGCCGCCATATTGGATTTTGCGAAAATCCTGATTTAATCTTTAAAAATCTTCTTCTCCAGAACCAACACACCGATTCGACTGAAATTTGACATATAACATCTTAAGTGTGATCTCTTTCAAGTTTGCGAAACGCGTTTTGATCGGTCACTTGGTCTGGCCGCCATATTGGATTTTGCGAAAAATCTGATTAAATTGTTGAAAATCTTCTTCTCCAGAACCAACACACCAATTCGACTGAAATTTGACATGTAACATCTTAAGTATAATCTCTTTCGAGTTTGCGAAAGGCGTTTTGATCGGTCACATGGTTTGGCCGCCATATTGGATTTTGCGAAAATCGTGATTTAATCTTTAAAAATCTTCTACTCCAGAACCAATACACAGATTCGATTGAAATTTGACATGTAACATCTTTAGTGTGATCTCTTTCAAGTTTGCGAAAGGCGTTTGGATCGGTCACGTGGTTTGGCCGCCATATTGGATTTTTCGAAAATCGTGATTTAATCTTTAAAAATCTTCTTCTCCCGAACAAACATCGAATTGACTGAAATTTTGCATATACCATCTTTAAAGTGATGTGTTTCAAGTTTGTGAAATAGGTTTTGATCGGTCTCGTGGTTTGGCCGCCATATTGGATTTTCCGTAAAATATTAAATTCCAAGTGAAACGTACAGTAACTATTAGATGATGTTCAAAATCCTACTTTTTCAAGCTCGAATTTTGCACATAATATCATTATTGCAAGATTTTTCAACCATGTTCACCGCTTGGGCCCCGCCAACGCTGCTTGCAGCTTTAATTAGGGGCCCAAGCCTACCGGCTGGGCCCCTATTGGTTTTATAGGAGTTCAATATTCTTCTTAGGGGCCCAAGCCGACCGGCTGGGCCCCTATTGGTATTGCTCGAGTTCTACTATTTCTTCTTCCTCCTCTTCTTCTTCTTCTGCCGTTTCTTTGTCAACCTAGATCTCTTAAACGGCTGAACGAAAACTTCTCAAACTTGCAGGGCAAGTGCTTGGTAGTTAGTTCTCGTGCACCTGACCCTTGAAATTTCGATTGGTCACGTGACCTAGCCGCCATATTGGATTTTCAAAAAACCTAAAAATGGCTTCTCCAGAATACCTAGGGGTCTAGTCGATTTGAAATTTTTTGTATAGCAAGCATGGCCTAAGGTCTTAAGGATTTGCAAATAAAATCGCATGCGGTCACGTGACCTTGGCCGCCATCTTGGATTTTCATTAAATACCAATTTAATCTTCAAAAATCTTCTTCTCCAGAACCAACGCACCGATTGAACTGAAATTTTACTCATGTCATCCTTAGAGTGATCTCTTTCAAGTTTGCAAAAGACATCCGGATCGGTCACGTGATTTGGCCGCCATCTTGGATTTTGCGTAAATCGCAATTTAATCTTCAAAAATCTTCTTCTCCAGAACCAACACACTGATTGAGCTGAAATTTTGCTCATGTCATCCTTAGAGTGTTCTCTTTCAAGTTTGCGAAAGGCGTTTTGATCGGTCACGTGGTTTGGCCGCCATATTGGATTTTGAGACAATCGTGATTTAGTCTTTAAAAATCTTCTTCTCCAGAACCAACGCAGAGATTCGACTGAAATTTGACATGCAACATCTTAAGTGTGTTCTGTTTCAAGTTTGCGAAAGGCGTTTTGATCGGTCACGTGGTTTGGCCGCCATATTGGATTTTCAGAAAATCGTGATTTAATCTTTAAAAATCTTCTTCTCCAGAACCCATGCACCGATTTGATTGAAATTTGACATGTAATATCTTAAGTGTGATCTCTTTCAAGTTTGCGAACGGCGTTTTGATCGGTCACATGGTTTGGCCGCCATATTGGATTTTGAGAAAATCGTGATTTAATCTTTAAAAATCTTCTTCTCCAGAACCAACGCACAGATTTGACTAAAATTTGACATGTAATATCTTAAGTGTGATCTCTTTCAAGTTTGCGAAAGGCGTTTTGATCGGTCACGTGGTTTGGCCGCCATATTGGATTTTGAGACAATCGTGATTTAGTCTTTAAAAATCTTCTTCTCCAGAACCAACACACCGATTCGACTGAAATTTGACATGCAACATCTTAAGTGTGATCTCTTTCAAGTTTGCAAAAGGCATTTCGATTAGTCGCGTGGTTTGGTCGCCATATTGGATTTTGCTAAAATCGTGATTTAATCTTTAAAAATCTTCTTCTCCAGAACCAACACACCGATTCAAATGAAATTTGACATGTAACATCTTAAGTGTGATCTCTTTCAAGTTTGCGAAAGGCGTTTTGAACGGTCACGCGGTTTGGCCGCCATATTGGATTTTGAGAAAATCGTGATTTAATCTTTAAAAATCTTCTTCTCCAGAACCAATTCACTGATTCGATTGAAATTTGACATGTAACATCTTAAGTGTGATCTCTTTCAAGTTTGCGAAAGGCGTTTTGATCGGTCACGTGGTTTGGCCGCCATATTGGATTTTGAGAAAATCGTGATTTAATCTTTAAAAATCTTCTTCTCCAGAACCAAACTCACCGATTCGACTGAAATTTGACATGCAACATCTCAAGTGTGATCTCTTTCAAGTTTGCAAAGGCATTTCGATCAGTCGCGTGTTTGGCCGCCATATTGGATTTTGCTAAAATCGTGATTTAATCTTTAAAAATCTTCTTCTCCAGAACCAACACACCGATTCAAATGAAATTGGACATGTAACATCTTAAGTGTGATCTCTTTCAAGTTTGCGAAAGGCGTTTTGAACGGTCACCGCGGTTTGGCCGCCATATTGGATTTTGAGAAAATCGTGATTTAATCTTTAAAAATCTTCTTCTCCAGAACCAACTCACTGATTCGATTGAAATTTGACATGTAACATCTTAAGTGTGATCTCTTTCAAGTTTGCGAAAGGCGTTTTGATCGGTCACGTGGTTTGGCCGCCATATCGGATTTTCAAAAACTACCAATTTAATCTTCAAAAATCTTCTGCTCCAGAAGTAACACACTGATTGAGCTGAAATTTTACTCATGTCATCCTTAGAGAGGTCTCTTCAAGGTTGCAAAAAACATTTGGATCGGTCACGTGATTTGGCCACCATCTTGGATATTGCGAAAATCGCAATACCATTTTGGATTTGTGTAAAACATATGATTACGAATGAAACCTATAGTTACTATGAGATGATGTTAAAAATCCTTCTTTACAACAAACTAAAAGACTTTTCAATGCTCAATTTATTCACATATTACCACCTCTTCAAGAGCTTGAAACCATGTTAACCGCTTGGGCCCCGCCAACGCTGCTTGCAGCTTTAATTAGGGGCCCAAGCCTACCGGCTGGGCCCCTATTGGTTTTATAGGAGTTCAAATTCTTCTTTTCTTCTTCTTCTTCTTTTCGTTTTCCGCTCCTTTTTTGGTGACCTATAACTCAAACACCGCTCACCGCAGACTTCTAAAACTTGCAGGGCTAATAGGTACCTATAAGATCTCGTGCACCTGGGTATGCAAATTTCGATTGGTCACGTGACCTGGCGGCCATCTTGGATTTTTCAAAAACCTAAAAACGGATTTTCTCTGATGATCTAGGGGTCTGGTCAATTTGAATTTTTTTCTGTAGGAAGCATGACCTAAGGTCTTCAGATTTTGTAAATAAAATCGCGTGCGGTCACGTGACTTTGGCCGCCATATTGGATTTTGAAAAATAGCCATTTAATCTTTAAAAATCTTCTTCTCAAGAACCAAAACACCGTTTGAGCTGAAATTTTACTCTTTTCATCCTTAGAGTGATCTCTTTCAAGTTTGCGAATAACATTTTGATCGGTCATGTGATTTGGCCGCCATGTTGGATTTTGCAAAAATCGCAATTTAATCTTCAAAAATCTTCTTCTCAAGAACCAAACCACCGTTTGAGCTGAAATTTTACTCATGTCATCCTAAGGGTGATCTCTTTCATGTTTGCAAATAACATTTCGATCGATCACATGATTTGGCCTGCCATATTGGATTTTGCGAAAATCGCAATTTAATATCAAAAATCTTCTTCTCATGAACCGAACCACCGTTTGAGCTGAAATTTTATTCATGTCATCCTTAGAGTGATCTCTTTCAAGTTTGCGAAAAAGATTTCGATCGGTCACGTGATTTGGCCGCCATATTGGATTTTTTTAAAATACCCATTTAATCTTTAAAAATCTTCTTCTCATGAACCAAAACACCGTTTGAGCTGAAATTTTACTCATGTCATCCTTAGAGTGATCTCTTTCAAGTTTGCGAATAACATTTCGATCGGTCACGTGATTTGGCCGCCATATTGGATTTTGCGAAAATCGCAATTTAATCTTCAAAAATCATCTTCTTATGAACCAAAACACCGTTTGAGCTTAAATTTTACTCATGTCATCCTTAGAGTGATCTCTTTTAAGTTTGCGCAAAATATTTGGATCGGTCACGTGATTTGGCTGCCATATTGGATTTTGCGAAAATCACAATTTAATCTTCAAAAATCTTCTTCTCAAGAACCAAAACACCGTTTTAGCTGAAATTTTACTCATGTCATCCTTAGAGTGATTTCTTTCAAGTTTGTCAAACAGATTTCGATCGGTCACGTGATTTGGCCGCCATATTGGATTTTGCGAAGATCGTGATTTAATCTCTAAGAATCTTCTCCTCCAGAACCAACACACCGATTCGACTGAAATTTGACATGTAACATCTTAAGTGTGATCTCTTTCAAGTTTGCGAAAGGCATTTTGATCGGTCACGTGGTTTTGCCGCCATATTGGATTTTCCGTAAAATATCAAATTCCAAGTGAAACGTACAATAACCAGTAGATGATGTTCAAAATCCTACTTTTTCAAGCTCGAATTTTGCACATAATATCATTAGTGCAAGATTTTTCAACCATGTTAACCGCTTGGGCCCCGCCAACGCTGCTTGCAGCTTTAATTAGGGGCCCAAGCCAACCGGCTGGGCCCCTATTGGTTTTATAGGAGTTCAACTTTCTTCTTCTTCTTCTTCTACTTCTTCTTCTTCTTCCGCTCTTTTTTTGTCGACCTAGAACTCAAACACCGCTTACCGCAAACTTCTGAAACTTGCAGGGCTAATAGGTACCTATGAGATCTCGTGCACCTGGGTATACAAATTTCGATTGGTCACGTGACCTGGCGGCCATATTGGATTTTCGAAAAATACCGATTTAATTTTAAAAATCTTCTTCTCCAGAACCAACATACAGTACGATTTAGCTGAAATTTTACTCATGTCATCCTTAGAGTGATCTCTTTTAAGTTTGCGAAAGACGTTGGATCGGTCACGTGATTTGGCCGCCATCTTGGATTTTACTAAAATCGCAATTTAATCATTAAAAATCTTCTTCTCAAGAACAAACACACCGATTTAACTGAAATTTTACTCATGTCATCCTTAGAGTGATCTCTTTCAAGTTTGCGAAAGACGTTTGAGTTGGTCACGTGATTTGGCCGCCATCTTGGATTTTACGAAAATCGCAATTTAATCATTAAAAATCTTCTTCTCCAGAACCAACACACCAATTAAACTGAAATTTTACTCATGTCATCCTTAGAGTGATCTCTTTCAAGTTTGCGAAAGACGTTTGGATCGGTCACGTGATTTGGCCGCCATCTTGGATTTTACGAAAATCGCAATTTAATCATTAAAAATCTTCTTCTCCAGAACCAACACACCGATTTAACTGAAATTTTACTCATGTCATCCTTAGAGTGATCTCTTTCAAGTTTGCGAAAGACGTTTGGATCGGTCACGTGATTTGGCCGCCATCTTGGATTTTACGAAAATCGCAATTTAATCATTAAAAATCTTCTTCTCCAGAACCAACACACCGATTTAACTGAAATTTTACTCATGTCATCCTTAGAGTGATCTGTTTCAAGTTTGCGAAAGACATTTGGATTGGTCACATGATTTGGCCGCCATCTTGGATTTTACGAAAATCGCAATTTAATCATTAAAAATCTTCTTCTCCAGAACAAACACACCGATTTAACTGAAATTTTACTCATGTCATCCTTAGAGTGATCTCTTTTAAGTTTGCGAAAGACATTTGGATCGGTCACATGATTTGGTCGCCACATTGGATTTTCGAAAAATCGCAATTTTATCATTCAAAAACTTCTTCTCCAGAACTAACACCAAAATCTTTTCGCAAACTTTATAGGCCATACTACTAGATGCTATATAATAAATTTCAAGGAAATTAACCAGGCAGTTTTTGAGAAGAAAATTTTTAAAGTATTATTTTTCTGATTTTTCAATGACCTTTGACCTCCCCTATACCTCTGCAGCTACGCTATACAAATGGCTTATTCTCGCCTATGTAAGAGTCATATCTAATTTGGGCAATCCAATAGAGCAAGAGGTCAGATTTTGGTATATAGGGATAACTACGAAAAAACAATTTTTTAACAAAATGTCACATGACTTCGATGACCTTTGACCTTAAATATACATATACGTCCATAACTTAGGAACCACAAGTGCTACATCCTTCATATTTGGTAGGATGGGAGACCTTATGGTGCCATATCCAGTACCTCATTAAATATGCACATATCTAATTCTGGGCAAGCCAATAGAGCTAGAGGTCTGATTTTTGGTATATAGGCATAACTTAGCAATACAATTTTTTTGACAAAATGTCATGTGACCTCAATGACCTTTGACCTTAAATATACGTATATGTTCATAACTAAGTAACCACAAGTGCTACACCCTTCATATTTGGTATGATGGGAGACCTTATGGTGCCATATCCGGTACCTCATTAAATATGCACATATCTAATTCTGGGCAAGCCAATAGAGCTAGAGGTCTGATTTTTGGTATATAGGCATAACTTAGCAATACAATTTTTTTGACAAAATGTCACGTGACCTCGATGACCTTTGACCTTGAATATACGTATATGTCCATAACTCAGTAACCACAAGTGCTACATCCTTCATATTTGGCAGGATGGGAGACCTTATGGTGCCATATCCGGTACCTCATTAAATATGCACATATCTAATTTTGGGCAAGCCAATAGAGCTAGAGGTCTGATTTTTGGTATATAGGCATAACTTAGCAATACAATTTTTTTGACAAATTGTCATGTGACCTCGATGACCTTTGACCTTAAATATACGTATATGTTCATAACTAAGTAACCACAAGTGCTACACCCTTCATATTTGGTATGATGGGAGACCTTATGACACCACATCCTGTACCTCATTAATTATGCGCATATCTAATTCTGAGCCAGCCAATAGAGCTAGAGGTCTGATTTTTGGTATATAGGGATAACTTAGCAATACAATTTTTTTTACAAAATATCACGTGACCTCGATGACCTTTGGCCTTGAATATACGTATATGTCCATAACTCAGTAACCACAAGTGCTACAGCCTTCATATTTGGTATGATGGGAGACCTTATGACACCACATCCTGTACCTCATTAATTATGCGCATATCTAATTCTGAGCCAGCCAATAGAGCTAAAGGTCTGATTTTTGGTATATAGGGATAACTTAGCAATGCAATTTTTTGACATATGTCACATGACCTCGATGACCTTTGACCTTGAATATACATATATGTCCATAACTCAGTAACCACAAGTGCTACACCCTTCATATTTGGTATGATGGGAGACCTTATGACACCACATCCTGTACCTCATTAATTATGCGCATATCTAATTCTGAGCCAGCCAATAGAGCTGGAGGTCTGATTTTTGGTATACAGGGATAACTTAGCAATACAATTTTTTTGACAAAATATCACGTGACCTCGATGACCTTTGACCTTGAATATACGTATATGTCCATAACTCAGTAACCACAAGTGCTACAGCCTTCATATTTGGTATGATGGGAGACCTTATGACACCACATCCTGTACCTCATTAATTATGCGCATATCTAATTCTGAGCCAGCCAATAGAGCTAGAGGTCTGATTTTTGGTATATAGGGATAACTTAGCAATGCAATTTTTTTGACATAATGTCACGTGACCTCGATGACCTTTGACCTTGAATATACGTATATGTCAATAACTCAGTAACCACAAGTACTACAGCCTTCATATTTGGTATGATGGGAGACCTTATGACACCACATCCTGTACCTCATTAATTATGCGCATATCTAATTCTGAGCCAGCCAATAGAGCTAGAGGTCTGATTTTTGGTATATAGGGATAACTTAGCAATACAATTTTTTTGACAAAATATCACGTGACCTCAATGACCTTTGACCTTGAATATACGTATATGTCCATAACTCAGTAACCACAAGTGCTACAGCCTTCATATTTGGTATGATGGGAGACCTTATGACACCACATCCTGTACCTCATTAATTATGCGCATATCTAATTCTGAGCCAGCCAATAGAGCTAGAGGTCTGATTTTTGGTATATAGGGATAACTAAGCTTTACAATTTTTTTGACAAAATGTCACGTGACCTCGATGACCTTTGCCCTGAAATATGAGTATATGTCCATAACTCAGTAACCACAAGTGCTACATCCTTCATATTTCGCCGCCATATTGGATTTTACGTAAAACATGCAATTCCAATGACACGTACAGTAACTATGAGATGATGTTCAAAATCATACTTTTCCAAGATCGAATTTTGCACATAATATCATTAGTGCAAGATCTTTCAACCATGTTATCCGCTTGGGCCCCGCCAACGCTGCTTGCAGCTTTAATTAGGGGCCCAAGCCGACCGGCTGGGCCCCTATTGGTTTTATAGGAGTTCAACTTTCTTCTACTTCTTCTTCTTCTTCTTCTTCCGCTCTTTTTTTGTCGACCTAGAACTCAACCACCGCTTACCGCAAACTTCTGAAACTTGCAGGGCTAATAGGTACCTATGAGATCTCGTGCACCTGGGTATACAAATTTCGATTGGTCACGTGACCTGGCGGCCATATTGGATTTTCCAAAAACCTAAAAATGGCTTCTCCAGAATACCCAGGGGTCTAGTCGATTTGAAATTTTTTGTATAGCAAGCATGGCCTAAGGTCTTTAGAATTTGCCAATAAAATCGCATGCGGTCACGTGACCTTGGCCGCCATATTGGATTTTGCAAAAATCGTGATTTATTCTTTAAAAATCTTCTTCTCCAGAACCAAAACACCGATTTGACTGAAATTTCACATGTAACATCTTAAGTGTGATCTCTTTCAAGTTTGCGAAAGGCGTTTTGATCGGTCACGTAGTTTGGCCGCCATATTGGATTTTGCAAAAATCGTGATTTAATCTTCAAAAATCTTCTTCTCCAGAACGAACACACCGATTCAACTGAAATTTGACATGTAGCATCTTAAGTGTGATCTCTTTCAAGTTTGCGAAAGGCGTTTTAATCGGTCACGTGGTCTGGCCGCCATATTGGATTTTTGCGAAAATCCTGATTTAATCTTTAAAAATCTTCTTCTCCAGAACCAACACACCGATTCAACTGAAATTTGACATATAACATCTTAAGTGTGATCTCTTTCAAGTTTGCGAAAGGCGTTTTGATCGGTCACATGGTTTGGCCGCCATATTGGATTTTGCGAAAATCGTGATTTAATCTTTAGAAATCTTCTACTCCAGAACCAATACACAGATTCGATTGAAATTTGACATGTAACATCTTTAGTGTGATCTCTTTTAAGTTTGCGAAAGGCCTTTTGATCGGTCACGTGGTTTGGCCGCCATATTGGATTTTTCGAAAATCGTGATTTAATCTTTATAAATCTTCTTCTCCCGAACAAACATCGAATTGACTGAAATTTTGCATATACCATCTTTAAAGTGATGTGGTTCAAGTTTGTGAACAAGGTTTTGATCGGTCTCGTGGTTTGGCCGCCATATTGGATTTTCCGTAAAATATTAAATTCCAAGTGAAACGTACAGTAACTATTAGATGATGTTCAAAATCCTACTTTTTCAAGCTCGAATTTTGCACATAATATCATTATTGCAAGATTTTTCAACCATGTTCACCGCTTGGGCCCCGCCAACGCTGCTTGCAGCTTTAATTCTACTTCTTCTTCTTCTTCTTCCGCTCTTTTTTTGTCGACCTAGAACTCAAACACCGCTTACCGCAAACTTCTGAAACTTGCAGGGCTAATAGGTACCTATGAGATCTCGTGCACCTGGGTATACAAATTTCGATTGGTCACGTGACCTGGCGGCCATATTGGATTTTCGAAAAATACCGATTTAATTTTAAAAATCTTCTTCTCCAGAACCAACATACAGATTTAGCTGAAATTTTACTCATGGCATCCTGAGAGTGATCTCTTTCAAGTTTGCGAAAGACGTTTGGATCAGTCACGTGATTGGCCGCCATCTTGGATTTGACGAAAATCGCAATTTAATCATTAAAATCTTCTTCTCCAGAACCAAACACACCGATTTAACTTAAATTTTACTCATGTCATCCTTAGAGTGATCTCTTTAAGTTTGCGAAAGACATATGGATCGGTCGCATGATTTGGCCGCCACATTGGATTTTCGAAAAATCGCAATTTAATCATTCAAAAACTTCTTCTCCAGAACTAACACCAAAATCTTTTAGCAAACTTAATAGGCAACACTACTAGATGCTATATGATAAATTTCAAGGAAATTAACCAGGCAGTTTTTGAGAAGAAAATTTTTAAAGTATTATTTTTCTGATTTTTCAATGACCTTTGACCTCCCCTATACCTCTGCAGCTAAGCTATACAAATGGCTTATTCTGGCCTATGTAAGAGTCATATCTAATTCTGGGCAATCTAATAGAGCAAGAGGTCAGATTTTTGGTATATAGGGATAACTACGGAAAACAATTTTTTTAACAAAATGTCACATGACTTCGATGACCTTTGACCTCAAATATACATATACGTCCATAACTTAGGAACCACAAGTGCTACATCCTTCATATTTGGTAGGATGGGAGACCTTATGGTGCCATATCCGGTACCTCATTAAATATGCACATATCTAATTCTGGGCAAGCCAATAGAGCTAGAGGTCTGATTTTTGGTATATAGGCATAACTTAGCAATACAATTTTTTTGACAAATTGTCATGTGACCTCAATGACCTTTGACCTTAAATATACGTATATGTTCATAACTAAGTAACCACAAGTGCTTCACCCTTCATATTTGTATGATGGGAGACCTATGACACCACATCCTGTACCTCATTAATTATGCGCATATCTAATTCTGAGCCAGCCAATAGAGCTAGAGGTCTTATTTTTGGTATATAGGGATAACTTAGCAATACAATTTTTTTGACAAAATATCACGTGACCTCGATGACCTTTGACCTTGAATATACGTATATGTCAATAACTCAGTAACCATAAGTGCTACAGCCTTCATATTTGGTATGATGGGAGACCTTATGACACCACATCCTGTACCTCATTAATTATGCGCATATCTAATTCTCAGCCAGCCAATAGAGCTAAAGGTCTGATTTTGGTATATAGGGATAACTTAGCAATACAATTTTTTTTGACAAAATGTCACGTGACCTTCATGACCTTTGACCTTGATTATACGTATATGTCCATAACTCAGTAACCACAAGTGCTACAGCCTTCATATTTGGTATGATGGGAGACTTATGACACCACATCCTGTACCTCATTAATTATGTGCATATCTTATTCTGAGCCAGCCAATAGAGCTAGTGGTCTGATTTTTGGTAAATAGGGATAACTAAGCAATACAATTTTTTTGACAAAATATCACGTGACCTCGATGACCTTTGACCTTGAATATACGTATATGTCAATAACTCAGTAACCACAAGTGCTACAGCCTTCATATTTGGTATGATGGAGACCTTATGACACCACATCCTGTACCTCATTAATTATGCGCATATCTAATTCTGAGCCAGCCAATAGAGCTAGAGGTCTGATTTTGGTATATAGGGATAACTTAGCAATACAATTTTTTGACAAAATATCACGTGACCTCGATGACCTTTGACCTTGAATATACGTATATGTCCATAGCTCAGTAACCACAAGTGCTACAGCCTTCATATTTGGTATGATGGGAGACCTTATGACACCACATCCTGTACCTCATTAATTATGCGCATATCTAATTCTGAGCCAGCCAATAGAGCTAGAGGTCTGATTTTTGGTATATAGGGATAACTTAGCAATACAATTTTTTTGACATAATGTCACGTGACCTCGATGACCTTTGACCTTGAATATACGTATATGTCAATAACTCAGTAACCACAAGTGCTACAGCCTTCATATTTGGTATGATGGGAGACCTTATGACACCAAATCCTGTACCTCATTAATTATGCGCATATCTAATTCTGAGCCAGCCAATAGAGCTAGAGGTCTGATTTTTGGTATATAGGGATAACTAAGCTTTGCAATTTTTTTGACAAAATGTCACGTGACCTCGACGACCTTGCCCTTAAATATGAGTATATGTCCATAACTCAGTAACCACAAGTGCTACATCCTTCATATTTCGCCGCCATATTGGATTTTACGTAAAACATGCAATTCCCACTGACACGTACAGTAACTATGAGATGATGTTCAAAATCATACTTTTCCAAGATCGAATTTTGCACATAATATCATTAGTGCAAGATCTTTCAACCATGTTATCCGCTTGGGCCCCGCCAACGCTGCTTGCAGCTTTAATTTTTCTTTCTTCTGCAAATCAGTGATATTAAGTCTGGCCTGCTTTCAATAAACAACGGAGATCCTTTAATTAAATTTTCACAACTCCCTTCCGCGGGTAATTTTTATGGCCCCAATTTCTGCCGTTACTTCCAAAACATTGCGATGACTTTATCTTTCAACTTTATTCGTTCTAGTGATCAATTCTGGTGAAAACAGTTTTACACGATAACAAACATTAACCGACTGACTCATTGCAAGAAAAAAATCGCTACGAAACGAAACTCTTCTACTATTTGTTCATCGTAAATTTTATTGTAAAGCATCATACGCCAACATCCCATTTCAACTGGAATCATCATCATCAAAGCTGATAATTGACCCAAAGTCAAAAATTAAGCAAAAAAGAATACACTTCTAGGCTTTGCCACCCTGAGGCACATGGAACTGTGCAGTTTTCCGAATTACACTTATTTGCTGTTTTATTTATAATGAAAAATTGACCATGGCAAAGTGATTTATTATTTCGAGCCAAAAAACTTGCATTTCGAGCTGGGTTAAGAGCATTGCAGTGGGTGGTTGATTGACTTGATACCTTCCAACGACGGGGACAAAATGTATGTTTGTCATATCTACCAAATGCACTTTATCCGGTATCTTAACCCTTTAGGCCACGCTAATCGTTAAAAATTTCATGAGTCTGTCCTCATCGTATCAACCAATCAAAACAGTCAAAGTCGCTGAAGTCGGCCAGCAGCAACGTTGAGGATACATGCAATGCTACTCTGTCAGGGGAAGTGAGGAGTTAAGGTTTTAAAGTTCCGTGTACGCAAACTCTCGAAATTCCGTAGAAAATATGATTCCTTGAAATGATCTGGCCTAATCTTATTCTAATTTAGTCTATTGATACAGTTCACTCTAGCGACAGCACGTTTTTTGCTTCTTGTTTTTCTGTTTAAAATTTGAACCACCCACATTCCGTAAAACTGCTGTTTAATATGGGGAGAGTGATCTCGTCCTCGATCAGTACCGTGGAATCACGAAAACCAGTTCAATATTATTTGGCCGTGGCTGGAAGTGCTGTAGACTGATATCAGTCAATGTTGCCTGCTGGTGAGGCCGTGGAAAACTTCACCATAAAATATTAGCTTCAGATTTTAGCGATTGCCAGAAGTTTAAGAATAACAAAAGCTTGGAGACTTTGTAAGGTAAACTGCAAAGAAAAACCTTAAACATGTTATGTGTTCATGGACGATCCTATGCGTTTTTCACTGTTTGCAGCCATTTACCTAGAAAGACAAAATATAGATTAATACCATGTCATCAAAATAAATGAGGACTTTCTTCAGTGCATACTTATATGGCTAGACTTAATGTCGTCTGTGATTTCTCTATTATGTCAACACAAATGGTCAAAAACTTCAAAAGAGAAAGTCAGTAAAATTGTGTTTGGAGAGAATACATACTAATTACTAAAGTCTGAAAAGAATAAATACTAACTTCGATGATGCATTATTTTAACACATTTTACAATTGTTTTGGAGTAAAAAGTGATTTTACAGAATATAATTTTATAACTGTCCCCTAACCCTTGCGCACCCATAAACAGAAATATTCCCCCTATGGCTTTTAATCCCTTCACATCCTCGTACTCCTGCCATCGCTGCATGGCTCTGGTGACATCCTTGAGATATGACCAGAGAAGAGATCTTCCAAGTCTATCGTTAGTCAAACAGCAACAAAAGATCGATCAAGCCATACCATAGCCAATTTTTTGAATTACATATTTGAGCTAAACTAGGCTTGGGACCCGGGCTTGGGACTTACAGTGTTTTCAAAATCCTATAAACAGTCCGGGTCACTTCCAAAATTGGAGACGCTATACCATAATATTTCCCCCCTCTCACTAGCCAATCAGCGGCCAGCGCGGCGCGCCATCAGTAAAAATATTAATTGTATTTCCTGGCAACCTCCACATGCGTACGCCATACTGTGTCGAACTCCCGCGCTGTATTCTGTCATAATGTCGAACAGTTGTGTGGCCACTCTGTCAAAATACAATTTCAAAATCGCGTACCAGTTTATTCTGGCTAAGACAACCAAACCCCATACATCGCTGTGATTCCTAGACTCTGGCTTGAAATCCTGGGAAATATAAATCGTGTACCTACACAGCTCGGTCCTACTAATTACTGCCCGTGACTGCCCGTAACTGCCTGAGGACTGCCCGAGAACTGCCCGAGCACTGCCGAGGAAAAAGTGAGCCAAATTTCAGGTGCCGCCAACTAAGCTGTTCGTGCACAAAGGTGTTCGTACGATCGTGCGAAGTTTTTCAGCGGGCGGGCAAATTTCAAAACTAATCAGCGGGCGGGGAGAAAAAATCTATATTTACTGTGGGCGGGGAAGAAATTTCACCATTTTCAGTGGGCGGGGAGAAAATTTTTGACAGTGGGCACCGGAAGATACGTAGAGGGAGGGGAAAGCGGCGTGGTTGATAGAACTTGAGGGGAGATTTAGCGCCTAACTTAGAGGGGAGCAATGTTCCAAGCTATACTGCCAGCTGCTCGCACGGTTTGCGTTGATCTGGGTTGCCTAGTAGGCATCTAGTTGGCAATGGAAAATTTCAGTAGTGGGGAGAGGGCAGAGGGGAGCATCAAATGCTGTGGGGAGTGGGGAGCGGGCAGACTATAGATACTGGAGGGTAGTGGGCATCAAAATTCAGTGGGAGGCATATTTTCCGCGTATGCCAGTGGGAGGGCAGTTACGAACAGCTCTACTTTCCCCTCCAAATTTTGGGTCAAGGTCAAAAATACGAAAAATCGGTATATCAGCCTTCAAAACATGTTTTGAGATGATTTTGCGAAATTCATGAAATTTACCAGTTGGCGGCATCTGAAATTTCGCCAATTTTAACACTAGGCCGATAGGTTCAGTTTATATCATGCCCAGCCAACCAAAAATATCATTGATTTGGCGTTAACCTGATGTTTTCTCCGGCGGTTTTGGAACTCTGAAGACGGCCCCGCTCAAAGGACATCCGCAATGATAGTGAGATCATACCATTTAGTCCGAGAGGTGGTACAATAACCTCGCCGAGTGCGTACAGCTTGATAGCCTACCACCCCTTGCACTGAATGGTATGATCTCACAATCAAGATGGGGACGTCTTTTTCGTCGAAAGCCCGGCGTCTTTCGGGTTCTAAAGCCGCTAAAGAAAACACTAAATCAATGATGTTTTTGGTTAGCCTGGCATAATATAAGTTCAAGCTATTGGCTTAGTGTTAAAATTGGCGAAATTTGGCCTACTTGCTCCTCGGGCAGTTCTCGGGCAGCTACGGGCAGTCACGGGCAGTAATTAGTAGGACCCACACAGCTCGTTCAGAATACCCCATTTGTATCGGAGATGGCAGCGATACAAATTCTACCGTATGGGGAACAGTTGTGTGG
Organism: Ptychodera flava; assembly: GCF_041260155.1. Taxonomy (NCBI): domain Eukaryota; kingdom Metazoa; phylum Hemichordata; class Enteropneusta; family Ptychoderidae; genus Ptychodera; species Ptychodera flava. The sequence goes on along the minus strand of NC_091939.1, from coordinate 31,916,391 downwards.
CCACTCTGTCAACACATTTTCAAAATCGCGTACCATTTTTAGTCTGCGTTTGACAACTACAAAACAGGCATCGTTTTAAAGCTCTGACATTGCTCTTCTTTCTTGCAAAATGTTATACGCGTACCTACACAAATAATTTTTATAACAGTATTTCTAATAGAGATGACGAACACCCACAAAATGATTCTCGGTACTTGAGCGAAATCGATAAACTGGGGGTAGAAATGAATCGTCAATATTTCGAATATTTGTTCACTAATCGGACTACTTGTTGGACATGACCTTCTGCAGAACACGTGGATTATGTTGACTGTCGAAATTCGTCGAAATTCACAAGACAGCGGCTTATTAAGGGATGGACCATTAGACCTTGGGAGGGGGGTGGTCACAATGAAATTGTGAAAATTTTTTTTTTACTATTGTAAATTTCTGAAATTTTTTTTTCCAATTGAGATTAGCTGTGCAAATTTTTTTTTCAGAGTAAATTTTCAGATTTATAATTTTTTTTTCGTTCGTCGCTGTCTGAAGATAAAGAGGGCAAACATGTGGTGCCAAGCACCACAAGCGGCCACGCAAGCGGTCACTGGGAAGAGGTCAGGAGAGGGCTGTCCCCCGGCTGCTGTTGGAGCTTTTGAAAAATAGAGATTAAAATGGTGTTATTTGGTGGCACTTGGGGAGTATTTTTGCGGGGGGAGGTCAGGAGGGGGTGTCCCCCTCCTGCCGTTGGATCTTTTGAAAAATAGAGATTAAAATGGTGTTATTTGGTGGCACTTGGGGAGTATTTTTGCTGGGGGAGGTCAGGAGGGGGTTGTCCCCCCTCCTGCTGTTGGAGCTTTTGAAAAATAGAGATTAAAATGGTGTTATTTGGTGGTACTTGGGGAGTATTTTTGCGGGGGGTGGTCAGGAGAGGGTGTCCCCCTCCTGCCGTTGGAACTTTTCAAAAATAGAGATAAAAATGGTGTTATTTTGTGGCACTTTGGGAGCATTTTTTCGGATTACACATCTTCCTCTGAAACATGGTTTCTTGCTCCTCAGTAGCTTCGTAAAGTTTTGAAAATTGACTATTTTGGTTTCCTGGCTTCCCTTTCTACTGCGTGGTGAAATGCCTACATTCACCCCACCAAACATCATGCTTATCTCATGATTTACAATTGATTTTGACAAGCTGAGAAGCTAAAATAAGCTAAATAATATAGTGAAATTTGCATATTTGTGTTTTTAGAGCAATTGTTCCCTTTTTTGATCAAAACATCTATTTCTCTGTAGCAGCATGTCCAAATTGATTGGATGTGTATAGATGTGTTGAAATTTCAATATTTGTCTTTTTGGGCAATTTATGCCATTCATGGTCAAAACATCTGTATTCTCTGAAAGGGCTTGTCCAATTTCTTTGAAACTTGCTACACAAAAACGATTAACCATGCAGATTTATTCAGTATTTGCTATCGAGAAACTTTCAAAGTTCAACCCTTTTATGTGTTTTTGTGTTGGGATTTGTTGGATAGATGGCATTCTACGTAGTGTATTGTTGAATGTTAAAACATGTGTTGCTGTTGTTATTTGAGGCTGTTTTTGATAAAAAAAAATTAAAATGCCTTTTTAAAAGCAAAATAATACATACTGACTTGATATGTTGTTTTATCATTATTTACGTGTTTCTACTTGTTCACCCATTCTTGCATTCATCATTGTAATAAAATGCTGTGAAAAAAAAGAAAACTGATGTGGCCTGCATCTGTTTACCTTGATCTTAAAAGGCAAATACAACTTTCTGTCTTGACAACCATACCATAGTTTCAGTGTTTTACCTAGTGTACCTGCTTGTTTGTACGCAGGAAACAAGTAGAAAACAGGCTCTATAATTTCATAATTTTCAAGTGATCAGAATACAAAAGTCCTGAAAAGATAAGATAATCACAACTTCCAGTATAAGGGATACAGTCACTCTAAATGTATAAATTAAAATTAAAAATGTGCCGGGAGGATGTATTAAAAATACAGAAAGTTGCTTACTGTTGGTAAAATCTAAAAAAAATTCAAAATTTTAAAGACTTTTGCAGATTTTTTTTTTACGCCTTTGTCTTCTTATTTATTTTTTTTTTATTTTGCAAACTAGTTTGAAGATTTTTTTTTCCTAACTTTCTGCTCTGAAAATTTTTTTTTTCTGTTTTTGACCACCCCCCTCCCAAGATCTAATGGTCCGTCCCCAAGCGGCCCAAAACTGCCGATCACACTTGGTGGGTAATTTGTGACCCAGCGTGACCTGTACTTTATTAATGATGTAATCTGGTCGATGATTGGCTGAATGCCGGAATGCATTATCATAATGAGTCGCCAATTTTGGAGATGACCCGGACTGATAAAGAAGGAGGGGCGTACTAGTTGTGCACATGCAGAATACAGATACTGTGATTAATGAGAGCACATATCACGTATTCAGTCTCATTTACATAAGTTTTGAATGAGGTAAAATTGATAGATCGGGTCATAACTACTAAAACCTGGACTGTGCGCTATGATAAATTTTTATGTTCTCTTAAACATAGACAAACATCTCATTTCAACCGGAATAATGAAAAACTGCTAATTTGACCCAATTGCCAAAATTAAGCGAAGAAAAAATACAGAACTGCTCTGTTTTCCAGATTGCGTTTATTTGATGTTTTATTTAACGTAAAATTGAAATCCATGGCAAAGTGATAGTATCCAGTCGAAAGATTTGCATTTGAAACTGGGTTCAGAGCATAGCAGTGGAGGGTTGATTGACTTGGTAACTTCCACCGATAAAATACATTGTTTGTCATATCTACCAAATTGTTCTTTATCCGGTATCATAACTTTTTAGGCAAAACAAATCGTTAAAAATTTCACGAGTCTGTCCTCATCGTATCAACCAATCAAAACAGTCTAAGTCGGCCAGCAGCAAAGTTTGGAAGACATGCAATGCTACTCTGTCACGGGAAGGTACAAAGTTTCAACTTTTTCATGAAGTAATAGCATTGATAGTTATTCTTCAAGTTGCCTTGATAAAGTCACTCTTCTTAACAATTTTTTTAAAGTAGTATGTGCCTCGAAAGTAAACGACTTAAAAGTTTGCTCAAACTTTCCTCGAGGAATCTTTCATTCGTTCTCTTTCAAAAGTAAGAATAAAAATCGGGGACCGTGCAAATTTTGGTACTAGAGAAACAAATAACTCAGGATTTACCGATATCTGAAATTCAAAATGGCCGCTATCCGTGTGTTAACTCTATGGAGAAAAATAAAATTTTTCGAATTTTGAAAAGCTAAGCCGGTGAAAAGTTTTCTTACACCAAGCGCTTTAAAATGAACCCCCACAAGTAGTAGATCAGACAAGAATTTAAAAATTTGAGTGTCCAAATAATGATCTGTCCCCGAAGCGAATTTTACCCTAAGCTGACAGGTTTTACAGTATGTCCATCATTTTTAACTTACCGACCTCACGACTGGATAATGGCATGTCATTTATGCTCTTTCGTATTACAAATAGATGCAATTTAATCTTAGGCCGCCCGCCCCAAAAATCTTTCTCTGATATTTTGGCAAAGCAACAATAGCAACAGGCATCGTTTAAAATCATAACCAATAATGTTATGAAGATGAATGCTGAGTAAAAATCACTAGAACAGACACTATTATTTTCAGTGGACCAGGGCAAAGTTGCTGCTATTTTCTATATTATTCAGTAGTTTTGAGTTTTAATTTTGTGGTCGACTTCCTTATATTTTTTCACCATAGTTTGAATCAAACAGTGTTTTTACTACAGCAGAAAAAAGACAGAAGAAAATAGGGTGAACGGCGTACTTGACAATTTTGAATCGACGATGTTCAGCTCACAACACTCCCGGCACATGTAGTTATGGTGGACTTTGAGAAGACTTTATTGTCAAGAATGGTCATGCACACTACAAGCAGTGTGTGCAAAGCGAATGCTGAACATTTATGCACGTGCTTTTCGGAGTAGAACAAGTAAATTTAAAAAAACACTCAGAACAAAAGTGTTGAAAATTGCAGCTTCTGTTCCTTAAACTTCACTAAAATTGGGCCCAAAAATGTTTGAGCTTTGTTTTTTTACGTTGACTCTATGTTCGGGCTTTTTGCGGTGCCCCGAGACATTTTATACAAAGGTCTAATAACACAATTATTCTGTAATCTGAGTGATGTTACATAGAAATCATCAAGGAGACCGTCTTGCCCTCTAAAATAGAAATAGCATACTTCAAATAATACAGTTGTTGCACTGCTGTATCTTGTTTCCATTGGACATATGCACGTAACAGTTTGTCACACGACAGCACTGTTGTGGAATTCACGGTCGACGGGGAAGAGGCTGTCACAAATAAGACTGTTATCCGAAATAACACGCAATACAATAGTCTTTGAATATGAATTGGTGTATCATGTTAAGGGATAGCTGAAATTCCCATCAATACTGATTCGAAATCAAAGTGAATGCGTGAATATCTTTCACCTACATATCGGAACGCCACCTACTAAACATATTTAACACGATTGGAACTAATTTGGGACAATAATTGGATGGTAAAGTAAGGTCGTTTTAACCTGCAAATGTAAGCTGATCTACTTTTCTTTTGAAGTTACACCATTGTTTTTATGAGTAATTTGTAATATTACAACATTCAGCTATATGGCAAGTAAAACGTTTGAGAAATTTGAAAAATATGTTTTCTAATCGTGTCAATTTTATTTAGCAATCGCCCGCGTAGACTCCATAGTGCATTAGTCTTATTCAAAGTACCGCGTGCGCAAACTTTCGAAGAATGAAGTGCGCAATCACCATAGAAACTTTGATCCCATTAGATAATTTATCATGTTTATCTGGCCTAGCGCCTCAATATCTTTTTAGCATATTGTTACAGTTCACTGTAACGGTAACAAAGTTTTACTTCTGTTTTTTCCTACTCAAATATAAACCACCCACATACATTCTGTATTACTTTCAGATTACAGGTGAGCTGGTTTCGATCAGTACTGTGGAATAAACGAAAACCAATTCAAAGTTAGTTTTCGCACCGTCATCATTAGAAAAGGACCATTGACAAACATAACACTCCTATTCCAAGACAATATTCGATTATTTCGAGGATAAAAGTAGACGATGTCAGATACCGGCGAAGGATTTTATTTCCCGTTCAAAGTTTACTTAGCCAAGGACTGCAGCTTCAATTATCCAGCGATTTGCCGGACGCTTTAATGGGAATCGCGAATGCATGTTGCAGGACAAGGGAAGGTAAGAAGAATAAGATTCGTTTGATTGTGGATAAATGCTATGTGTTTCTGAAATTTACATATGCCATACAGAGTCACTCAAGGTCTAACAGTTACCAACCAATAATTTGGAAATACACCAACGGATCAGTGAACAAGCTTCACTTCTTCACAGCCACCAAAATTTTTCTGACAGTTGTGAGAGTAATTTAGACCAGTCTTATCAAACGGGGCGTTGATTCTGGTTGGACGAAATAACTAAAGCTGGTTTCTGTATGGATTTCATTTCGTTGGTTAATGTGTTATGGAAATTTGATCACGGTATCTTTTTCTACGCTGTGGCAGAGAGAACTTTTCATCTGCTGTTCTGCAGGAACTAAAAAATTAAATGCCATATATATATATATATTATATATTATATATATATATATATATATATATATATTATATATATATATATATATATATATATATATATATATATATATATATATCTATATATATATATATATAATATACGTTTGTAGGATATTACACACGTACCAATCTTCTGGTTCAAATAGTTATTATAACAGCACAACGTTTGGTACGTGTGTAATATCCTACAAACGAATTTATCATAACCACGCCACCGACAACACTGGGGACAACCTGAAAAACCACAGTCGAACATATATATATATATATATATATATATATATATATATATATATATATATATATATTATTATATATATATTATATATATATATATATATATGTGTGTGTGTGTGTGTGTGTGTGTGTGTGTGTGTGTGTGTGTGTGTGTGTGTGTGTGTGTGTGAGTATACATTACATATACATATATGTATACAGATGTCCTAGTGGGAAATTACAGTGCTCAATGCTAAGCAGAGCGTTATAAATAAATATTTTGAAAATACGTATCACATTTTGAGTGTTCAGCGTAAATAAAATTCATACTCTATGTAAACAAATTTTCATTTGCTTTTGTACCAGAAGTGCTTGTTAAAAATAAGCGGGAGTACAAAATTACATAATTTGTGCTCACTAAATTTTTTCAAACCAAATTCACAAATTTACTAGCAACTGGGAAAGGCTAGGGAGAGAAAGATTAACCATATTGAGTGCACAAACAAACAGATAGCTCACGTGTATGTATTGCTGGACACTAGTTTCAGTCGTTTCCTACCCTATTAGAATTAACTTAACGGTGTTTTAGCGCAGAGGCTTCTTACTAATTTGTTGATGTTCTCATTGTCTCTGATTCCACCATCACATGGCCTCTAATCTGCACATAGCACTGGAATTCCTTTTGAAGTCCAATACATCCTTCTCTTTCGTCCCTCGAGTGACAGACGTACAATTTTGCACTTCCTGAGATCCGACACACGTTCAGCGACCTCGCAGTTTCAAACAGGTGTTGCACGAACACATTTTTGCACGAACAGCTTAGTTGTCGGCACGTGTTTCAACCTTACCGATGAAAAGTGATATTTGCAGTAACATTTATATGTGGCTGTTATAATACAAAATACCGCTACATCCCGTTTCATCGAAATTCATGCACTGATGGTGCAACACTTCATAACCTGCTAAGGTCACGAGTGGCGGCTTAGTAGTGTCATGGAGCCGGAATAACACAGAGAAATCGCGACACTACAACAAAACGATGAAATATTACACCACTACACTGTTAGTTTCGGGGTTTTACTTTATTACATTTGCAAGCCTTCGTATAATTCTACAACACCATCATGTTTTTAATATTAAAACATTTTGGTTCCGGTTATTTGACCTATCCTAAGTTTACCCTCCGACCCTGAATGCAGATGTGAAAGAAGGAACAAAAACATGTCAATTTGGCAATTAAACAAACAAACAGCGAGATCTCTTCATTATCGCACACGGCAACAAGCAACATAGGAGTCGGTGTTGTCAATAACATGTAATTAATTTCATTCAGCAAATACCATCGTAGAGACAAACATCTTTGGCCGCTTTCTCGCTGTTTTTGGTAACAAGCTGACTTTCGAACAAATTTTAGAGAACGTCTGCAGCTTTTCCGTATCGTACAACCCACTCTTTTTGTGTTGAATTTGCTAGCGATATCATTTGACCATGGCTGGAAGTGCAGCAGACTAATGTCAGTGTTCCATATTGGTATGGCAATTGAGAACTTTATCATAAAATATATTCGCTTTATTGCGAGAAGTTTAAGAATGGGGGTAACTGCCAAGAAAACCATAATCGCATTTCATGTTCTTGGACGATCTGATGCAATTTACAATAGTTTGTGCTATTTTCTCTTAAAAAACAAAGCATTGATTAAAACCAGTCATCAGACTAAAGGGGTGTGCAGTTATATAAGGCAGAATACCAATATTGTAATTGATGAGAACAAATGTCATGTGTTCATCCTTATTTATATTAGTTTTGAATGTGATCAAATTAACAACGGGGAATCATAAATGCGTCTACTAAAACCTTAGTGCACTGTGCTCAATGTCAATTATAGAGAGTCTATTATTCTCTAGAGGAACTGATATGAGTTTTGTTAAAATTGTTAAACAAAAACACTTAGAAATAAATTCATTGGCAGAAAAAACCGATCCCGACCTTCCTACTCTATTTTTGAAAAGCATGTAGTCGGAACCCTACAATTGTTTTTGTTTGGTGTCATATTAAACAGAGATAAGGCGATGAGGAACATTGCCAAATAACATCCTTACAAAGCCTTCATCGTGCAATTTAATTTATTTCTTTTAAATTATGTGTACAAATGAAATTTTATTAAGACAAGCAATTCTAATAAATATCTTTATCTAGCCTCATGTCCGTCAATTTCGGTCTGTAAGCTGCAAACTTTCAATCAATCAATCAATAAAAGACATTTATATAGCACCAAAATCCATTACTACGTAATGTTCTAAGGCGCTGAACAAGAACACAAATATCAAAAAGCTCTTTGAAAGAGATGCGAGTTCAAACCCTTTTTAAAGGTGATCAACGTAGGCGACTGGCGAAGCTCCAATAGAAGACTTTCACAAAACGGGAGCACATCTTGAGAAGGAGCGTTTCCATACGTTTGCAGGTTACACCGTGGCACATGAAGAAGACTTTTTCATTTGATCGAAGTAAGGGAGGTGAAGGTTTGATGTGAAGTAGATCTGATAAGTACACAGGAGCAGTGCCATTTGATGCCTAGTATGTATTTTGTATTAGATCCTGTATTGTACTGGTAACCAATGAAGTTCCTTGAGTTTAGAGTTGATGCGGTCAAATTTCCTTATCATTGCCACAAAACTAGCAGCAGTGTTTTAGGCATGTTAGAATGACTTGATGCCCTTGAAAGTTAGTTCAAACAGGAGAGCGTTACAATATTCAATTTGAATGAGATGAACTTTGCATTGTTGGCATTTTTCTAGATCAGATGGACACCCTAACACACTACAAATAGTACTACAATCTTTATAGTGACACTGTCATTCTGTCCCATCTCTTTCCAAATGCCCGGGATCAACGCTTGTAGGTACATCTTCATCAGCATCAATGCCGTTACCTTCAGGCACAGGAGTTACCGTCTGTTGATACAGAGAAAAAATAATCTACGAGTTAAACGTCTTGAGTTCCATGTAGTTGATTTTAAGAAATAGACACACCTTACGAACATTGGGCCATCTATCTCATGGTAATGATCAGTATTTCTCTGAATGTGCCATATACCATGTGGGATGGTGTTGAATTTTCCTGCAGCTTATCATGGCCAAGGTGTTCTTCACACCTGCTAAGAATTTGTAAGTACCTCTACAATGTTCCTCTGTAAAACTTGCGACCAGTTATACTCGTCCCTATTACCAGCCTCCAGGCAGTCTTGGACAGCAGTACTGTGAAGTAAAATTTTGAGGTATTTAATGTTGACGGATTTTGGTTTTTAGATTACTCCATATTGAATTATCATTCAATAAAAATCATAATCTAGGAATGTCATTATTAATTCCAAAAATTTCCATAGTTTTTCTGTGTCTGTTTTCGTTGTGAAAACTTGCATTCACTATGAACCATTTAGCGTACAATGCATTATTACGTCGTTAGCAAGTTAATTTCGATGCGAACAGAAATTTATCATCACAACATTTATGGTGTCAAATTCGACGTTGATATGTTGTGAGGTATTATTGATTAAAATGTTGCAGTTATATAATTAAGTAACTGTTTTGGACGTTGAGTTTATTTCAATACAAGGCCTCGGATCATCGTATAACAGAGAATATAATTGTAAGCGATGGTTTGTGAACTAATAAGCATATTACAGCGACACATAGAAGATAGAGAAAATTCCGTCCAACTATTATGACATCACAACACCCATTCACAACCTAACTTTTTTAAAGCCCCAGTTACTCCCCAGGCCCTTCTACCATTGATTCTGCTCGTCTTATATGAAAAACGTTGATATGAGTGCTATATTGCACATATTTATATATTTGAGAGTTAGAACATTATTAAGACCTCT